>NC_085857.1:55271213-55286213 GCF_034702125.1 Engraulis encrasicolus
CAGTGGGGCACAAGTGGAGGACAGGAGTGTGCAAATTGGAATGCACATAGAATGTGACTTCAGGAGGGAGGTTTCCTAACATTCCACCCCACAATCTGCTGATTGGCCTCTGTTTCTGTTAGATGAGGTTAGGTAATGAAATGGAACTTGTTTGACTTGCACCCCTTGTCCTTGGCTGATGCCCCCTGGTGGCCTGGTCAATAATTAATGTAGTGCACATGTTTGAGTTTTTGTTAGTTTGTTTTTTTGTTGTTGTTTTAACCATATGACATAAAGTTACCTCACAAGATGCCTCTAGATTTGTGTGGGTGTGTGTGTGTGTGTGTGTGTGTGTGTGTGTGTGTGTGTGTGTGTGTGTGTGTGTGTGTGTGTGTGTGTGTGTGTGTGTGTGTGTGTGTGTGTGTGTGGGTGTGTGTGTGTGTGTGTGCGTGTGCTCGTGCGCATGCCTCCTACCTAGGAATCCGTTTTCTCACACAGCATTCTGTAATTGTGTATATATACGTGTACATATTTATTTTTTACTCAGACAACCATATTTGTCTAGACACTGAATGTATTGATGTATTGAACAGGTGAAGAATAAATATCATGTTTGGGACTTGTGGTGTGGTTCTGTGTCTTCTAATCATTGCCCTGTATATTGTATAAATGAATTCATATTTAATCAATGTAGCACATTTCTGATGAGAGCGAGTTCCAGTATATCCCACTGTTGTAAGCTGAGCTCCATTCAATGCAGTAACCCCACATTGCCACCCAGTGGTCATAAGATCATTACAATGTCTCTTCATCTACGGCAGGGGTCCCCAAACTAAGGCCCGGGGGCCGGATGCGGCCCGCCAGGCCCCTTTGACCGGCCCTCCACCTCTCTGCATCTCACCATTTGAACTGGCCCAAAGAAGCAATCCTCACAGAAAAAAAAGATAAAATATATTTCCAACAGTTTAATTTTCACTAACTTAGTGTGAATCACCAGAAGTTTCTTGTATTGATAGTTTCTCATCTCACTGTATAATCAGGCTTACCATTTCTATTGTATCACTCCTAAACTGTGAACCTAACCTTTCCTTGCTATTTTTACATGGTTAATGGAAATTAAAAGGAATATGTGGTATTTCAGATTGAAAAACACACTTCTTTTGCAAATCACTTGTAATAATGAACTATTTTGTGCTAGAAATTATGAATGAAAGAAGTGAAGGACAGCACTCTTCTGATTTTTCTCTTTATTCGCCTACGAACGTTTCGGGCAGAGCCCTTCTTCAGCTTGTAATGGCGATTGCCTTGGAAGAAATTATGGCTTTAACTGGCAGTGGCCTAGTATACAGCCCACATGATTGATCCCGGCCCCTGATCACAGTCAGGAACGACAATGTGGCCCCCAAAGAAAAAAGTTTGGGGACCCCTGATCTATGGAAAGTAGAATGAATCGTTTTTTCCCACGTCCTTTTTGTATTATCAACACATCAACCAAACTTTTTGTATCATCATGTAGCCTGGTCTTAACACATATTTGTATACTATTCAGGATACTAAACTGCATACAAACACACTCAGTGAACAATCGGAACCCTGTAGTTGTCTTCTTTGTTAGATCAAGCCACTGGTTTTCATTGGATTCAGTCAGGGGTTTCGCCCCTTACCTGGCAGGTATCGACACCAATGTAGCATAACACGGGGGTGGATCTTCAGAAAAAAAGTCCCATCCCGGGCTGGAGTAAAAGAAACATATCCCATCCCGTCCACTTCTGTAAGAATGTCTCCCAATCCTGCCAACTCCCACTCAAATCCAATCCCGTTTCGTCAAAAAATTAGGCTTTTTTTTTTTTTTTTTTAATGATGAAAAAATAAGCGACCCACACAGTAGTTCACGCTGTCCACGCATCCTGAATTTTGGGAATTCCCCAAAAATGTCATCTACAGTGTAGTGTCCGTCTCCTACAGAGGGTCACATGCAGGGCTGCCAAGAAGGCGTAAATTGTCCATACGCACGCACGCACGTACACACACACAAACAGTAATCCACAAGCAGATCACATGTACATAGGGACACGCACACCAAGTATTGGTTTTGGAAGTTTAATTTTTATTTCTTTATCTTAATTTTATTTTAAGTTTTTTTTTCTTTTTTGTCTTCTCTTTTTTTTTTCTCAGCTTTATTTTTTCCAAAAACAAAAACAAAACAAAAAAATCCTGAGGTATTCACAATAGATAATGGCGATCTGGAACCGGTGTAGTAGTAGAGCACAGTATTCAAGGGGTGCATTCCAAGATGGCGGCTGAGTAGTTCAAGCGATATCACACCATTTCTGGAAATAGGTGGCTTATTTTACACCGTCCTCTCCTCAATTTAAATAATTGAGTTTTACTTTTCTCCTGTACTTCCAGCTGTTTTAGTCTTGGTGATGTTGCTTCTAGTTCCAAGTTAGCATATACTGCATCATTGAATTTTATAGGACCAGCTAACAGCTAGTTATAAGACTCAATTATACAAATATGCCGCACCCTCCTAGTGACGGAACACTTTCTGTGTTGCTTCTAGTCAGACCAAGAGCAATACAAATATAATTTCTGAGCTCCCGAAAAATCGGGAACTCCTCCCACTTTGTCGGCAGGCAAACAACCATTAGCAAACCAAGGGAGGCGGGTTAACCATGCAGTTTGGGAAATGTTAATTGTTATGCTCTTGGCCAGACCAAGTCTCGAAGAGATTTGAAAGTTGATGATAATCAGGCTAGAAAGTACTGGAGAAAGGTAAAACTCATTTTTTTAACTTAAAGGGAGGTGTAAAATAAGCTCATTTCTAGACATGATGTGGTATATTTTTTAAACCAGCTCCATTTCAACCAAGAAGTCCTGGTAAATCAGCTTCTAGAAGAGCCTGGAGTCCCCATTTTATTAACTGTAAATGGCTCCTGCAGGCAATCTATTAGCAGGTTTACTACAACTCTGTGCAGGTCAAACTTGGCTGGGTTTTAACTCTTAACCCCTTTCTTGGAATACCCCCGAAGGATGCTCAGAATAAAAACAAAACAACAGAAAAACACAACCAAAAAGAAAAGAAAGAAAAACCTACATTAAAAAAAGAACACATACTATGGAAAAAAACAAAACATACAGCTTCCAGAAATGTGCGACAATGAACAACAAAAAAAAAAAATCCTTACAATAAACCAACGATAAACAAACAAAACAAAAAAACATAGTTCCTTAAAATATATCTATCGTAACTCAACAACCTTTGTCTGTTTTCATGTCCATGTTAATATTATTTGGTGCACTTAAAAAAAAGAAAAACAAACAAAAATAATAAAACAAAGAAAGAAAGCTCTGTACTCTAGTCTTTGAACGTCCCTCTCCCCACACTCTAGCTTTATAGTTTGGCAACACTTCAAAATAGAGGTCACATTCTAGCCACTAAGACATTCTGGGCGGCCATTTTGGGCTTTTTGTAGTTCAATAGCCGTGTTTCACTATAGGTTTCGATGGGATAGAAGACTACAAATAGCTACCTCTCCACTGGGTTTTCACGCTTCTGCTATTTTGGGCTTTTTGTAGTTCAATAGCCGTGTTTTACAATGGGTTTCACTGGGATAAAAGACTACAAATGGCTACCTTGGGTATCCAGTGGAATAATTACCCAGCTGGATTTATGTACGGTCAGCGAAACGGTTATATATCGTTTCTACCAAACATTCTGGTAGAGTACAATAAATCAAACCCCGCCTACTCGGTCACCTAAGGGGGCGTTGTCCCCTGTCATCTTCTCTTTCTGTGGCGTTTTGTGGCGGCTTGCACAAGATGTGCGCTAACGCCATTTACAGCGCTAAGGGAACTCCATTTTTTCTTAGCCTTAAGGTCCTCTAATGCAGTGTTCACCTGATGGATCACGAAAAAGCACAGGCTTGATTTGTCTCTACATGATCCAGCGTCTGCTAGTAGTGTTAACGGCTAGCATGTGAACTCTATTCTCTAGTGTTGCCCATATTTGTACTGTTTGCTCTCTTTGCTGCATTTTTACATTTGGAGGGCTCTGAGCTCTCACTAACACACACACACACACACACACACACACACACACACACACACACACACACACACACACACACACACACACACACACACACACACACACACACACACACACACCTCCCTCTTCATCTCAAACACACAAACACACACATATACAAACATTAACCCTTTCCTCCGTGCTTCAAGCACACACAAACACAACACTGAGGGGGCGTGTCCAATATAAAGGGGGTGGGGTTATATATGTCTAATTAAGAGTACAGATTCTAGTGTCCAATTACATGGTCCAGAGGGGGAGGGGCCTGTCGAAGAGCGGATGCTGATTAGCTCCCTCTCCTGAGAACAGAAGAGGAGAGCTTTTGCATTATTTTTTCACAAGCCAATCAAAATCCAACATGACATTCTTCTTCTTTTTAACAGCCAACGAGAAATCCCTCCTCCCCCTTTATCCATTCTCAGCCTATGGGAACCTGAGCGGCTCCAGAGCCATGGCATTCAGAGTGGTGTCAACAGGAACAGGAGGGCGGTTGGTGACATGATTCACGTAGATTCAAATAATTGTAGGCAACGGCTTTGTTTTCGCTAAAGACTAACACAGAACCACTAGGGAATAAGCAAAGATGACATGAAAAGGAATGACATTTACCTTTACTGCACTTTCTGTGTTCAACGCTCACTTCCTGGAACTATTTGGGAACTATGTCAATGGAGATGTGCGTCTAAGGCTCCATGAATGGCTATCTTTGAGTAAAAATGGAACACAAAGGTCAATGGGATTATCCTGACTATGAACTTCCATGACTCTGATTGGCTTGTAAAAAACGTGATGGCAAATTCATCATAAATTTATATATATTTATACAGGTCAATATAAATATCCATTACATACACGTTATTTCATGTACATGTTCTGCTCCCCTTGGTATTTAAAATGGTAAAAAGTTTGCTCGAACAAGAGGTTTATTTAAAAAAGAAAAAAAAAAAAAGAAAAAGGGGAAAGCCAGAGGAAAAACAAAGATTTTGTTCTGAGTTCTGTAAAGGTGCTTTGTCAGAGAGGCGAGGGAGAGCCAATATGAGAAGCTCTGCAAGAACTCAACGGAACTCTGCAGAGCCCAAAGGAACCCTGCAGAACTCAACGGAACCAAATGGAACCAGAACCCAACGGAACTCTAGCCAACAAGCCTTGCTCTATGCTCCAGCACTGCAGAACTCAGAACATGAATTCATGTTCATGACAGCAAAACCGGATTAAAACAAACAAATGCGCGCAGGCTCAGACCAGTAAGAAGGGCTGGGATATTAGAGGAGCCGGGGCCTTTAACAACCTGTACAGTTTAACCCTGCCCACTCCCCCCTCACATGACCCCCGATACCTTATAGCCCCACGCACACGCACACTACATCCACTACAGCAACACATACACATGCACACACACACACAACAGATTTGATCAATTTGGTGTGTCTGCCCTGAATACAGTAAGAATTGCACAGCCAACTTCTCTCTCTGACACACACAAACACACGCACAAACATACAGTCACACGCACACAAACAGACACGCGGTGTGAGACAGTCCCGAGACACACGCACCTCCTAAAAACGAGGATGAGGAGAAACTAGTGAAACATGCTACACAACGAGGGAGGGGGGAATTAAAAACACAATCATCTGAAAATCAAATCACAATCAATAAAAATATGACAAACCATTTTCATAATAATAATAATAACAATAAAAATAACAAACAAAAATAATGTGTGATGACAACAAAGAGCCAACGGGTTTGCAGCGAGGGAGACGGAACCGTAGTAGCACAGCGTTCTGATTGGGCCTCCACAGCTGTGGTGTTGCCACGACAACTCAAGTAATTGTAATGTCATAGGGGTGGGGGGGAGGGGCTTCCCTTCTTTAGACACCGCCCCTAGCAACCAGACCAAGCAGGAAACCCAGACAGAAACAGGCAAACAAATCGAGTCACCAAAACAAAACATCCTTTTCAAAAATAATTTGCTTGTTTTGTTTTTTTTTTGCCCCGACTGTAGATTTCTCTCGAGACAATGGGGGGAAATCATACAGATTAGGGTGTACAACAATAAAAAAAAAGTGAAAATATAACAGAAGAGAAAAGAAAAAGATAAAACAACCGTCAGCAGAACAAGTTAGCAACAACAAAACAAAAAGGTAAAAATATAAATAGATTTTTTCTTTGCTCTTGTGTGTGTTTTCGTGAGCACGATCTCCAAGCCTTTATACTAGCAATGAGAGAGCATGCAGCGCTTTATACAGCAGGGTACGCCAACACACACACACACACACACCAGCTAGTTTATAGAGCAGGGTTCTCCATTGCACGCACGCACACGCACAACCCAGCTAGTTATAACACACACCAGAACTAGCTAGACTTAACATTACACACACACACACACGCACACACACACACGACCCATACAAATAGCGTAAAGCTAACGTCCCCGACTACAATCCTTATAGATAAACCTGTAATGTTCTTTATACTCTCCCGATCCCTCATGCACACGCGAGCGCACACACACACTCACCTATAATAATACACCTTGATCTGCCACACACACACAAATTCTGTTAGTGTCCAATGCATAAACACAAACACACACACACACACACACGCACCCCTTCTCAGTCGATCGGTCTCCTTCAACTGTTGAAGGCATGCTATGTGACACGGTAGATAACACACACACACACTTGAGATGGTACATGATGGTCCACACAAACACACACACGGGAGATGTCAGCTTTTCATACAGCACAGGTGCAACAGGGTTCACTGCTGCCTAGCAACAGGGTGTGGTCGCCTAGCAACTTCACATAGCTGCCTAGCAACGTGATATGGTTGCCTGGCGAGACCACATGGCTGGCGCGTAGCAACATGACGTGGTTGCATAGTGTTCTCATATTTGGTTCAATTACATGGCTGTGTGTGTGTGTGTGTGTGTGTGTGTGTGTGTGTGTGTGTGTGTGTGTGAGAGAGAGAGAGGTGGGGGGGCATGGCGGGAGGTGGTGTGGCATGAGATGGGATGCTCTACAGTCTGTGTGTGTCTGAATGTCTGAGTGTCTGAGTGCGGGTGTGTGTGAGGGAGGGTGGTGGTGGTGGTGGTGGTGGTGGTATGTGCAGTGGAGGGTGCGGTGACGGGTGGCCACGTAGACCCCATTGACAGACCATACAGCTCGATATATATAAACAAATCTTCCCCTAAACACTGCCACATACCAATGTAGCTCATCAACGAATGTTAAGTTTCCTTTCTATTCATGATATACAGTATATACTGATTATATTTGTCAGTATTAATTACTGCTAGTTTGTTCACTGAATGAGTTTTGCAAATTGAAATTGAACTGGACTATGTTTCAACAACAATCAGAACAAATGAAATCTGGAAAAAAAAAAATTCTGGATTTGACCCGATTGGTCGGATTTAGTGAATGTTATTGTCGCCTATAGCAACGAGGTCACCCATCCATTCAGGATCGCGGGATTTTCAGAGATGTGACATAGTCAAAGCGGTTAAACATAGTGGATAGCGCTGTAACGATATTGTATCAAACTGAGAAACCACGATACACAGAGTTCTGACGCAGGAAGGCAGAAAGCTATGTCATGCTTCAGTCCAGAAAACAACCACATAATATGATGTGATGGTGCTTCCAAGCTTCAAATCAATTTCATTATTGTTTTTTAAAATTAATGAGTATTTAGTAGCATCTTGTAACCCATTCACCCAATAAACGATCATCAAAAAGATACATTTCAAAAATCGTGGGGTGTATTGAAACGTAGGTCAGAAATCGTGATATGAACTGAATCGTGAGTTGAGTGTATCGTTACAGCAGTAATAGTACTAGTAGAGAACCAAGGAAACGTATAGTAAAGCGACAGTCAGACAGTTGCTATGGCCACTTTAGCAGATGACTGAGGATAGTGTCGTTGCAATTTCCCATTGGCAATCTACAAAGTTTCTCGACAACATCGTTTCCAACTAAGTTAGTTAGCACCTTACTAGGTTACAAGTTAATTTCCTACCAAGTTGCTACCTGGTTAGTGACAAAACTTTCACGAAATGGGCTCCAAGTTAGATCCATGTGGCACCACATAGTAGTTGAAATATTTTTGTAGTGACGTCAAGACACTTTCGATTCAGTGCATTTGTGTGTGTGTGTGTGTGTACAGCTCTTAAGACCCAGCACCAACAGACCTGCGCGTGCGCGCGCTTGTGTGTGTGTGTGTGTGTGTGTGTGTGTGTGTGTGTGTGTGTGTGTGTGTGTGTGTGTGTGTGTGTGTGTGTGTGTGTGTGTGTGTGTGCGCGCGCGCGCGCGTACGCACGCACCAAGAGCCCTGAGCAGCTCTTTGCTCAACTTTGTGGAAATTTTGGTTTGGAGGGCAACAAAATAATTGCATAACAAATATAGAAATCAAGTGTATCAAGAGAGCTCGCTCAACTTCTAGAGTAAAATAAATAACTTTGGGTGCGCAAAAAAAAACTACAAACTTAAAGAGGAGGAAAAAAAACTGCACTAAGGAGCTGAGTGTCATTACAATGGTGGTAATTGATGAATAAACAATAAAAGAGACTCAGAAAGTGAGTGCAGATTTTTTTTCTCCACATAAAGATAGAAATCACCTTTGGAAAATGAAAAAGCATCAACACACGAAGCAGAATGTCTACTAGCAATAACAATAACAGCAGCAGCAGAAACTGAAGAATAAATAAATCACGCTCGCAAATAGCAAATACAAAAAACAAGCAACAAATAAACAAAAAAATAAAACATTTGAATAAGAAATCGCATGTGTGAAACGCAAAGGTATGTTAATGGCTAAATATGGTCTACCAGGCTTTGTAGTACCATATGCATTATCATTTCGAAGTATACTATATACTAAAACATGGTTGAGTTATAAACCATGGATGCCAACTCCAGCAGAGTTCGGTGGTTGAACGTTAGTAAACCTCCCTCCCAAAGCCTCATACAGTATCAGTAGCTCTGAGCTATGTATCCACAATGTAGCACTCCAACATGTATCCATGTATACTCAAACGCAGGGTTTTTATTACGCATTTTGGGGTCAAAACATCTGACTCACTGTCTCAGATTCCATTTCATCCAGGCCACATGACACAGAACCAACCAATTCAGTACACCTGCACATGCCTGCCAAACAAACAAAAATCAAGTGCACCCATGTGTCCTACTGACCAACCAATCAAGTGCACCCTTGAGTCTTACCGGCCAACCAATTAAGTGCACCTGTGTGTCCTGCTGACCAATCAAGTGCACCTGTGTGTCCTGCTGACCAATTAAGTGCACCTGTGTGTCCTGCTGACCAATTAAGTGCACCTGTGTGTCCTGCTGACCAATCAAGTGCACCTGTGTGTCCTGCTGACCAATAGAGTGCACCCGTGTGTCCTGCTCTTCAACCTTCTGTTGCCTTCTTTACTTACACATCTCTATCTCTCTTTCAGTCTCCCTCTTTCTCCCTCTCCGTCTCAATCCCTCTTTCTCTCTCTCTGGTTCCCAGCATCGCTCTCTTTCTGGTTTTCTCTCTCTCTCTCTCTTTCTGGTTCTCCTCATCAACGTACAAGTTTCCATTCAATTACAGTTACAATTACAAACAATAACAACTGCGTTCCCCAAAGCCACACTACGTAGCCAAGATTCCCACTCCATGTCAGACTTTGACATTCGATGACTTTCCATTACCATGCGATCCCCTCGTGTCCAACTCTCTAAGAACTTGTAATTACCAGGTCCAGGCATGCTCGCCTGAACGGAGAAGATTTCACATTCTAGAATGTTGCATATTTTAGGTTGAGAACTGTTTTAGACAAAACTTCAATAACAAGAAACGAGGATACACTGTATGATTTGCAATTATAACACTACATACTGTTAACTATTTTCCCTGACTGTACATCAACATTTCATGACTTTTTCCATGACTGGAATAATCTCTATTCAATTTCCATGATATTCTTGGAATTCCATGATATTCTTGAGAACCACACACAACAGCCTATCAGGTCCCATCATTCGTCGTTACCAATGCAACCTACAGCCTATCAGGTCCAATCATCCATCGTTATTGAGCCAACCAACAGTGGCCTTCTAAGCAAACAAATGACTACCGCTGCGACACAGTGACCATCACGAAGGTTGTGGATTTCTTCTGACGGTCACGCCAGCGAGCCTGGCTCTTTTGGTGTAGCGATCAGAGCCCCAGTATGGTATCCCAGAAGGCCCTGCTTCGAGGCCCCGGCAGAGCAACTCTACTTCCCTTCGCCACAAGACACACTAGCTAGCGCACAAAACACAATGGAACTATAAGGCTCACTACAACAACCTTTCACAAGCCAGATACTGACGGCAGCCTGAGATTGTGAGTCTGCATCATCGTGTGTGTGTGTGTGTGTGTGTATGTGTGTGTGTGCGTGTGTGCGTGTGCGCGTGTGTGTGTCTGTGTGCGTGTGTGTGTGTGTATGAAAGCAGTGCTTTGGTTTTCTAGTAAATGTGTGTCTGAGAAATTAAAGCTTCTGTGTGTGTTCATATGCGTGCGTATGTATTTACTGGGTGTATGTGTGTGTGCTAACATGCTTGTATCAAAGATTAAAGCTTGTGTGAGTGTATGTGTGTATTAGGTGTGTATGTGTGTGTGTGCGCGCGCCTGAGTTAGACAGCAATAGTGTGTGTGTGTGTGTGTGTGTGTGTGTGTGTGTGTGTGTGTGTGTGTGTGTTGCATGTAAGCGCATTGGTTCTCTTGCTTTGGTAAAAAGAGAGGTGTTTGTTAGGTGCTGGGTCTGTGTTTTCAATGTTCTAAAGGAACCAGTACTACCACACAACCTCATGATCCTGCTACTGGCAGATTGGTGACATGCAATGAATGTAATGCGCTCTAGGAGTCACATCTCTAAAGACCCCACCTCCTCCATGTCCTGATTGGATAGAATTAGATTTAGATTGTTGTCATTGGTTAGAATTAGATTTAAATTGTTACCATTTGAGAGAACTATCCCAAGTGGCTGAAGCTTGCACTACGTGCCTTTAGCACCATTTGCACCACACTAAGCTTACATAAGAAGGAGTGCACTCTGAACTATTTAATGCTTTTACTACTGCTGTTAATATCTGCTCAGATGTGAGTCAGTCTGAATTGCATGCTGCCAATACATAGCTTTACCTTTAAAAGGGCGTTTTTTAAGCATTCTATTTTAGAAAATCTGTTCTATAACAATGCAAGATTCTAGAATTCCAAATGGAATAGTCTTGCATTGTATGGAGCTCAAAATTCTACAGAGCCTTCATTGACCAAATATGTACACCTTTAAAATGGCTATGGTCATGGTTAGGTATGATGTTAGACACAGTACGGGTCCACTTAGAATGGGCTAGGATAGATTAGGATATTGTTTGTTGTGTCTGTCTACTGACATACAGTTAGAATATATTTGTTGCGACTATACCGTTTGTTCATGGAAACAATGACAGATCAAATAAAATGTAGGTGTGTATCTAGGACGTGAAGAAACTTCACAGTTAATCTGATAAAGGTTTTTAGTTGACTTCTACACGCGCTGAAATCACCCTCTGAACAGCTATATCAGGAGTATATAACCCATAGAGGTAGAAAATAACACTAGAGAGGACCCCGCCCCCTTTTTATGGCAATCTGTAGCGGCCATTATCTGGAGGTAGATCAGAGAAATGGAAATTAACGGAGAACGAGGCTCACCTCTGTCAAAAATGGCTTAATCATGTGAAAATGTCCATCAACACACTATACAAGGACAATAGTTGAAGTGTGTTGCTAACTATGTTCATAAAATATATTATTTGATTTTTAAATGTATTTTATCGACTCATATGATTTAAGTAGACATTCAGCCTGACATTTCAAATCTGGTCTTTGATTAAAGTGTTACTTCATATTTACACAGTTTTAGTTAATTTTTTGACAGGGGTGGGCGTGTTCTCCATTGACTTGCATTGCCTGAAAGTACCTACACTACCTACGGAAGTTGGGAAGCTCCAGCTGCCATTTCCCAGTGCTGTCGCAAATTGCTGTGTCCTCTCTAGTGTTATTTTCTACCTCTATGATATAACCAACTGCACAAACTATCTATCCTCACTTACAGAAGTACTTTAGCTGTTTTTTTTGTTTGTTTGTTTGTTTTAAGTCGACTTCTTTTGTGTCAACTATGCTTTGATATGCTGCTACGTTTGCAATTTAATTGCATCAAGAATGTAATGTTACCTCTGCCATATTTCTACAATGACTACATTTGGTATAACTGTTATTATACTGATGCCGCTATTTAAAAGTGTTAGAAAAGGCAGTTGGAAAATGATTAGTTAGTCGATTAGTTGACCCATATGTTGGCAAGTCAGTGGGTAGGCTCAGGGAACTCCTCCTATGCGTTTTAGAATAGTTACACAGCTGTAACATGAGTCACTTGGGGTCTGTACACCGTCACGGACAAGGGAAAAGACTGAGGTGTGTGTGTGTGTGTGACAGTAGCACACTGTGAGGAGACAGGGAAAAGAAGAGGTGTGTGTGTGTGTGTGTGTCTGAAGACGCCATGCAGTCTGATGGAACTGATGAAGAAGGGTGTTTGAACCTGAAACAACTAATGACGATCTCTCTCTCTCCCACACACACGCAAGCACGCACGCTCGGAACGTTTGAACCTGAAGTCACTGATCTCAATCTCTCGATCACACACACAGTCGCACGGAGTCCAAACAGTTCTGTCCGTCTCTTACATACACGCGCACACAGCAAACATGCTCTCAAACTCTCCTGCTGACTTCCCCGCACGTTTCTTTTCTACTCATCAACCCAGCTCTCCATAGATCCACTCATCCATCCATCCATCCATCCATCCATCCGTGTGTGTGAGATGTCCATTGCTGTTGTCCTTTGTGCACCTTTTCCACTCGGTTTTCTTTGTATGTTTGTTTTTCTTCCCCTTACAAGTCTCTCCTCTTCCTCTCCTCTCTTCTTCCTCATTTCTTCCATGTCCATTAGTCTATCTCTCATGTTGAGCTGTCCATCCATCCAACACGAATTTCTGTGTGTGTGTCTGTGTGTCTGTGTGTCTGTGTGTGTGTGTGTGTGTGTGTGTGTGTCCAAAGATTCATCCACAGTCTCCAGTCCAATGGTTTTGTGTGTGTGGAAAGAGTAGCTGTGAGTGCGTGTGTGTGTGTGTGTGTGTGTGTGTGTGTGTGTGTGTGTGTGTGTGTGTGTGTGTGTACATTAGTGTCTTACTTTTGTTGTCAGCTTAATCTACATGAGCGTGGTGTGTGTGTGTGTGTGTGTGTGTGTGTGTGTGTGTGTGTGTGTGTGTGTGTGTGTGTGTGTGTGTGTGTGTGTGTGTGTGTGTGTGCACTGTTGGCTTAAGCTTTCAGGATTGTGGGGTCAAAAGGGTACAGTGTGTGTGTGTGTGTGTGTGTGTGTGTGTGTGTGTGTGTGTGTGTGTGTGTGTGTGTGTGTGTGTGTGTGTGTGTGTGTGTGTCCAGGGCCCTGCTCTACCTGTTAAAGAGTGAGTGCAGGTGTTGTTGAGAGATACACTGGGATGTTCTTGGGGACTCCGTTCGCTCCATGACCTCCTGAAACCAGGCGGCCACCTCCACATCAAGCACCTCGTAACGACGAATGAAGGGATGCTCCTAAAATAAACAAACAAATAAAAGTAAATAAATAAATTCATATTTATATTGCAAAAAGGCGTTTAAATATCCTCCACATCCAGCACCTGAGAAACAAACAAATAATACATATTTTTTTAATATATATATTCTATACACTGGTAAAAATATATATACCGTTATTACACATTATAGATAATGAAATATGCTTCGCGCAGAGGACCTGGTAGTGAGGGACGATGGAACGAAAGAGAAGGGAAAGCTAAAGAAAAATGGAAAGAAAGATGGAAAGGCAGAAATAAAGAAGTGTGACTTACCAGCAGTTTGTGGTATTTTGGCCGTTTTCTGTGGTCCTTTGTGAGGCTGCAACACAACAGACAAGAGAAGGCATAAGAAATACAGGCAACACAGAACGCATGCGGGCTGGGAGGGTGTGTGTGTGTGTGGGTGTGTGTGTGTGTGTGTGTGTGTGGGTGTGTGTGTGTGTGTGTATGTGTTAAAACAATAGAGGAGAGAAGACATGAGCAACACAGGTGACACAGGACACACATGGGAGTGTGTGTGTGTGTGTGCGCGCGCGTCTATGTGTGTTAACACAACAGAGGTGAGAAGACATGAGCAACACAGACATCCACAGGGTGCAGGGTGTGTGTGTGTGTGTGTGTGTGTGTGTGTGTCTCACCAGTCTTTGACAAAGGACTGGAAGTGAGGTGAGAAGCCCATGGAGAGCGGCAGCACGGGAGGGTCCTCCTGCAGCACTTTGGTCAGCACCTCGAAGTCCGTCTTGCAGTTCTTATAAGGGAACTGACCCGTGGCTAGCTCCACCTAGAGGCACGGGGGAGAAATTACACTTATTATATCATTATACAATATTATAATGGTGAATATACAGTAAATTAGTAGTAAGGTCTTGCAGTTCTTATAGGGCAGGGCTGGGGAACCTTTTTCATTTGAGGGAAACTTCATATTCATCCAATGGCCGTATAAGTCCTCAGAGGGCCGTACTACCACACAAACCAGGATTTCTCCCTGCACTTCAGGCCTATATTGAAGGCAGCCACCTTTAACACAGACCCCACCTTCTCTAGATCCCCTGAATAGAACTTAATTGTATTGCAAATGTATTTTTTAAGATTCCATTACAAAAGATGTCACATTTCATGTGAAGCTGCATAACATTACAATTACATTGGGGGCCGGATAGAACGGCCTCAAGGGCTGCAAACGGCCCCCGAGACATAGGTTCCCCACCCCCATTATAGGGGAACTTCCCCATGG
>NC_085857.1:55288713-55291213 GCF_034702125.1 Engraulis encrasicolus
ATTCTCTTCTTCAGCTTCTCCGCACACGTGCCCATCAGCTCCATGGCGATGAAGACGTCAGTCTGGAAGAGAGGAGCATGAGAATCAGAGTCTTTTAATAAAGTCTTTTAATTCATACTGACTACAAAACACTTAATACTGTAAGCGACAGTAAACTACAAATCCCATCAGCTTCATGGCAATGAAGACGTCAGTCTAGAGGAGAGGAGCATGGGAAGTAGAGTCTCCTATTAGACCTGGACTACAAAACACACTACAATAAACTACTAGTCCCAAAGCGCAAATTAAAAGACTATCACTGTATGACATAAGGTGTGTGTGTTTGTTGTACGTTAGTAACTATGGCTCCATACCACTGGATAATATAAGGGCAAGGGTGTGTGTGTTTGAGTGTGTGCGCGCTTGTGTGTGTGTTTGAGTGCTTGTGTGAGTGTGAGTGTGAGTGTGTGTGTGTGTGTGTGTGTGTGTATCTTACGTTAGTAACTATAGCTCCGTAGCATTGTATAATATAAGGGCAGTCGTGGCTCTTCAGCACTACATCCAAGTCCATCAGGATCCTCTTGTTCTCGTCCTTGTTGCCCGTCCGGCGCATTTGCTGCCCAAACACAAAACACACATTTGATTACTTTTATTTGGATCCAAGAGACAAGCAAGAAAGCAAGAAAGATGCACATTTTGATGTTGGCTATGATTATGTCCTCGATTGTAAGCAGCTTTGGTAAAAAATAGACCCTCTGCCAAATGCTACGTAATGTAAGGTAATATTTTGGAAAAGGTGTTTGACGGGTTGACAGATCTTGGAGGCAACACACTTCACTACACCAGTCCTCCTTTGTTGTAGCACTCCACATGCAGGGGTAAAAAAAACATCTCCACGTCGACAAAATGGATGCATGCACGCACACACATAGGTGTAAAAGTGTTGCATTTGATACACGACATTAAATTCCTTTGGGCTCACGCATGACCCCAAACACAAGTAATTTATGCGCACTACGAGAGTGGTATAAAGCAGAAGCAGAAGTACTCTTACAGTAATTACAACACTAGTGGTATGCTATTGCACGCTTACAACTCTGCCCACTATAGTCTGTTGAAACTTAACGCTCTTGCACACTGCCCCTCTGTGGTCAAAAACGGCAACTACACATGTTGCCAAAAGAACTCACACCTCATTCACTTGGCTTGGCTTCTCAATGCTTCAATAATAAGAAGAGAGCCCTTCATAGGTCAACTGTGTGCCTGCCTTCACATTACATATCATTACAAAAGAACAACACTTCATCCACTTGACTTTGAAGAGCTCATTCACTAGTTCAACTGTGTGCCTTCACATTCCATACTATTACAATCAAGTTAACTGCACTTAAGGCACAGGAAACTACAATGAAGTGTGTGCACGTGTGTTCGTGTGTTCATGTGTGTGTGTGTGTGTGTGTGTGTGTGTGTGTGTGTGTGTGCGTGCGTGCGTGCGTGCGTGCGTGTTCTTATTCCTTGACAGCGAAGACGTGCCCCATCTTCTTAAAGCGAACCTAATACACCTGTCCACAGCGAGGAGTGTGTGCGTGTGTGTATATTATACCTTGACAGCGATGACGTGCCCGGTCTTCTTGAAGCGGACCTTAAACACCTGGCCACAGGTGCCACTACCGATCTCGCCTTCGCTGATCAGATCCGTCACCTCGGCAGGGTACCTCTGCAACACACACACACACACACACACACACACACGTGCACACTATTTAAGCCAATTTGTTTGCTTCACTGGTAACACCACCTTGACAAGTTGTACACACATATACACACACAGGCAAGCAGATATAAGCCACCTAGTGGCATTTTTAGTACTACATTATTTTCAGACAGATAGGAGGTCATTGATAGCTGGCCAAACCATTCCTTATTTTTCTTTGGCTGATGAAACAATGCAAAACCAGAAACATGACAACGTGGCCTGGCCAACCATCGAAAAGGTACATGCCGGGAAAAAAAACCCATCTTAGGACCAACAAGGCGACTGACATTCACAAACGCATTGTACATTTTCGATGCGTGTGAGCAAGAAACAGAGGGAGAGATAACAAGTCTGAGCAAAGTGGAGAGGGGGGAGAGAAAAAGCTTCATCTCCAGCCCAAAGTCAGTCTTAAAATGTATTCAGGAGAGAGAAAAGGAGACCCACACAGATGCCGGATGCATTTAGGTATTGAAAGAGACAGAAATAAAGATAAAAGCCGAAGTAACAAACGTTTCTGCACTCCAGCCCATCATGTGTTTGCCATTTTTACCTTCACCAAGTAAACCGCCAGGGATTTTTTCAAAGTTTCTTCAACATTGCTGGATAGGGTGAATTTTCACTTTCCAGTTTCTAACTCCCCCCAAAACAAGGCAGAAAGACTTGAAATCAAAACAAATAGGGTGTAACCCCATGGCCTTGGCAGAGGTTTGCGCTCTCTATGTGCTTCTAGTTATTCTTAATTTCAGCTTTCAATACAATTTTACT
>NC_085857.1:55298713-55518713 GCF_034702125.1 Engraulis encrasicolus
TCATTAGCATATTACTATTAGCTGACTTCACTTTCCGCGAATTTGCTTTGATCACTCAATTCATCTGATGCAGTGTAACAAATGACATTTGATCGAATGAGGAAGACTTGAATTATGTACAACAGTGGCTTGCCCACACAACAACAACATTAACAATAATAATAATAATAATAATAATAATAGACGTTTCTCATTCACACTCGTACCCACAGACACAAAATGAAATCTTCAATTCGTTTTTTTCCATCTGTATGGATAAAAAATGGTTCAGGTTAGCAGCAGGTAAACACAGAAAAAGTACATTACTGAAAGAACAAACAAACAAACAGTCCCACGATCAGAAATGATAAAGTAGGAGTAAAACCAATTTTAAAAACCTTATGTTAGATCTAGTCAGGGCCGGACTAACGCACAGGCTAGATATGGCTGAAGCCTGGGGATCCCCACCTGCCAAGAGGCCCCCATAGGCTAGATATTGCTGCAGGCTGGGGGGCCCACAGGCTAGATATGGTTGAAGCCTAGTATTAGGGCTCCCACCTGCCAGGGGGCCCCCACAGACTAGCTATGCAAAATCTATAAAATTGGAGCAATGTAATAATTCTACCCCCATCCTCGTCCATGTCTGAGGTGCCATGAACATTGTACAGTTGGCAGACATGTCATCTTTAATTCCTTGCTTTGACCTGTTGTGACATGGTGTAACTTATTGTCGGGGGAAGAAACCTTTTGAGGGGGCCTACAGCAACCTGTAGCATAGGGGGCTCTGACCACCTCAATCCGGCCATGGTGGAATAACTGGTGATGTTTACAACTCAGTAATAACGTACTGATGTTGAATTACTTTTACTACATACTCCAGACTTCATCCACCTCTGGTCATGGTAGGGGAAATTAATCTTCATGAATGCAGTAAATTAATCAACCCCCAGCACTTTATTGCAAAGGCGCCCACCTTGGCAGCAAACACGCCCTGTAAGCTTATAGATTTTGGGTTGTGTGAATGAAGAAGAAGAAGAAGAAGAAGAAGAAGAAGAAGAAGAAGAAGAAGAAGGAGAAGGAGAAGGAGAAGGAGAAGGAGAAGGAGAAGAAGAAGAAGAAGAAGAAGAAGAAGAAGAAGAAGAAGAAGAAGAAGAAGAAGAAGAAGAAGAAGAAGAAGAAGAACCCTCGTTGACAGTGACGAAGTGCCAACGTTGACTTGACGCTACCGTGTAGAATGGCCAGTCTTTTCGACTTCGCAGCACAGTGCCACTGACCAGGGTACAACGGCATAAATAACTAGTGTGTCGTACAGTGGTTATGTTTCCATGAACATGTGTACATTATCACGGTCAAATTGACTGGTGTGCCTGAAAGCCACCAACCCCGCGTCTTGCTGCCGAAACAGTACACCGACATGTTATCATTAGCCCACAAGCTATGCTGGATAGCCATTTTACGTCAGTAGGGCACTACCGTTAGCATCGGAGCTAAGCGATAATAAGTCACCTTAAAGTCCAGCTTCGGCTGGGTTTATTTTGCAAAGAAAGGTTGTCATGACAAATGTCAATTATGACAGTTAAACAACATGACATAACGCGGTGGGTCAGATAAAGTCAGCGCAATGGCCTCAGTACGAGGCAGCGGCTAACTGGGCCTGCTAACGTCAGTTCTCCTAACTGAGGGGGGTGGGGGTGCAGCGCCTTGTTCGGGACAAGGCTAGCATTTTGTAACCTCTAACACTAAATAATAACCATCGACTAGGCTTGTGCTTGTCTTTAAGACATCGACTACGCAAGTGCTTGAAAAAGACTTGAGGTGGAACTGTCATGCTCGATGTTTCACGGCAGCTGAACATTAGTGGGCCTGTGACTTGTGTTTGTTTACGGTCGCGTCTGCCTGCCTAGTTCTAGCCATCTCAATCCCACGGACCCCTCTCCTCCCCACCCCTCCCATCCTCTCTCCTTTCCCCGTCTTTCTCGCTAGCCGTCCGCCAACCAACGAAGCTCTGATCCATTTCGACACGACACTTACTTGGCCTTGGACGAGACCGTTGAGGACTCATGTCGATGTTGAGGTCAATTCTTCGTCTGGCTTCTTTATTTTCTTGCTTTAACTTCTCCTCGATCCGGGAGAGCCTCTGTTCCAGCGACGACATCTTGAAAAATTGCGTTACCATCGACAGCCAGCCGTGCGCCGAGGCAGCCTCTTAGCGCAAGGAACTATGGGATATCGGAGGACCTACACAACACTGTTTATGACAACACACACACACACACACACACACACACACACACACACACACACACACACACACACACACACACACACACACCATCAGAGTGAAACCATTGTCGATACGTCCACTTATTTTAAAAGAAAGACAGCAGTTTAGGCCTGCATTAAAACACATGACACAGCAATACACTAAATAAGTAGGCTTAAGGTCAGATTAGACTTCTGCAACTGCGCTCGTCAAAACTCGCGTGGGAGTGGCCACGAACCAACATTGTATTCATGCATCTGCGAGTTCTGCGAGGTCCGAGGTCTCGTCGCGAGCCACATTTGAAATTCACTACATTGTAAGCACTGCGGTCATTATTAAGCAATGTTGCTTTCTATCCCGGTTAGCTAAGTATTTTCACACAAATTGCAAAGGCAATGCACTGGTATCATTATTTGACATACCCAGTCTGTTTTCACGAGGAGAAAATGCAAGCATGTAAAGACAGTTGATTCTGCCGATGTGTGTTTACATTCGGTGGAGGAACGGTAGTAAAATAAAACCACAGGCATTGTGCCACGAGTGTTCAACTGATGCATTGTTTGTTGCTTGTAGCTTCGTGTATTTACACACATTTACACACAAGGCATTAATATAGTTTTTTAACAGAATACAGCTCTGCTCTCGCAAACTACTGGCATTGCGCTGCCACAAGAACAGAACAAGGAAGTAGCGAGACGACCAATCATAGCGCCTTTTTGTCTGCGTACTCCGCGTCCGTCCGACGGATAGTTAGAATTTTTTCGAGGCGCTCGACGACGGGCGCAGAGCCTCTGCCAGGGGGGCGTGGACTCGCACAGACAGAAAACGGACGGACGCAGAGGCTATGCGTCCGAAGCATAAATCTAGCTTTAGCCTGTATAATAGGCTATATTTTTTAGGGTAGGCTTGATACAAACTTAGTTACTGAATTTACAGGAGACCTCCCCCCCAATCTCTCTCTCTCTCTCTCACACACACACACACACACACACACACACACACACACACACACACACACACACACACACACACACACACACACACACACACACACACACACACGAACAGAACACATGACAGCAAATTAATTCCATATGCCTATCTTGCAAAAGCACAATTGTCATTTTGTCATTTGCAATGGGGATGGTGAATAAAAACAGTCCCTCAAAAGTTGTTGTGGCTTGGCTGACGTTATTGTTTCCTCCACAGAGGCAGGGTCATTAAGGGGGGGGGGGGGGGGTTAAGGCCAAGCACAAGTGGAGGACGGGAGTCCACCCAGTGTCCTACCGTACTGCCAATGTGGAGAGGAGTATTAAAGGGACACTGTTCTGGAAATGGTCAAAAAAGGTACTGCAACTATGCTGCTCATTGAAACTGTGTTGCCTATTGCCAAATTAGACCTTTTCATGATAGTTTACTTAGTAATAAACTAATATTTTCTAGTATGGCCCAAGTAGGCCTACAGTCATTTTTGCAGCTAAAAATGGCTATTTCTGGAAATTCAAAATGGCGGACCATGGAGAAGATCCCCCTTTTCATGCATGAAAAGTGCAATTTTTCCAGTCATAATGAATACTTAGAATTTCATGGTGGTGGTAAATATTCATGAAAAAGGTAACATTAGTAAATGGGTAGCATGAATTCTGGAAATAAACAACTAAAAATCTCACACAGTGTCCCTTTAACAAGATTTAAAACACAGCAGATGACTTTTTCCAATACCGAATATTGTCACAATAGATTCCAATAATTTGGCCAATCGGGGACCCCTTGGCCCCAGGAGCACCTCGGCATGTCTAGCTTTTCTAGCGCTGTCTATGGAGCCAGGGCCAGATTACTGCACAGACGGCTGCAGCCTAGGGGTGTGATTGGCCAAAACTGACAAAAAGGCAGAATTGTGCAAAATAGTCCGGCAGCCAAAAGCCAAACATCAGCCCAACCCGGCTTGTCTGATAACCTTTTTTTTTTTTTGCAGTTTGTTGTTACCCAAGGTGTACCTATTAACCCTATTCAGACTGGGCTTTTTTGGCATTCCTGGGCCTGGGGGGGGGGTATGACCACCAAACTTTGGGGAGATGATCTACATGTGGACATCTATGAATGACATAATTTTTGTGTTATTATCTGGTATTATGACGTCATTATGACATCATCTGTTTATAATGCCCAAAATCTTGCCATAATGTATTTTCCATCAAATTTAGGTAATGCACTTAAATTTGAATGATAGTCTGGATAGGGTTAAGATTCCAGAGGGTACCCGGTGACATCCCTTGAGCATTTCCAGGTATTGAGCCTTTTATGCCGGATGAGACATTGCCCAAACAGTGGTCCCAGCAATCACATCCATCATGAACTCCTCACTCTCCTCCGGCACTGTCCCCTCCGCCTTCAAACAAGCAAGGGTGTCACCACTACTGAAGAAGCCTACACGGAACCCTGCTCAAGACGCTGCCTACACTGAACCCTGCTCTAGAAAGGGCAGTTGCAAAGCAGGTCACCAACTTCCTAAACCAGAACGAATTACTGGACCCAAAACAATCTGGTTTCAGAAGTGGACATTCAACTGAAACTGCGTTACTCTCAGTGACTGAAGCTCTAAGGACTGCAAGCACGGAAGGACTATCCTCTGTCCTCATCCTACTAGACCACAAGATCCTCCTGAGGATGCTCACGGCCATGGGAATCACTGGCGTTGTCCACTCATGGTTCAACTCCTACCTCTCTGGACGCACCTTCAGTCTGTCATGGCAAGGGGAACTGTCTACGACTCACACCCTCTCCACAGGCGTACCCCAAGGATCAGTGCTGGGACCCCTTCTGTTTGCAATATACACCTCCTCCCTGGGACGTGTCATTCAAACATATGGGTTCTCCTACCACTGCTATGCTGATGACACCCAGATGTACCTGTCGTTCCGTCCAGAGGGCACCACGGTTTCAGAACGCATCTCTGCCTGCCTCACCGATTTGTCAACATGGATGAAGGACCACCACCTACAGCTGAACCTGGCCAAGACAGAGCTCCTGGTGATCCCAGCTAAAGAGTCGCTTAGTCACAACATCAACCTCAAGATAGGCTCCACCATCGTGACCCCAAACAAAGTCGCCAAAAACCTTGGCGTCATGATTGATGATGAGCTGTCATGCTCCAACTACATCAACTCAGTAACCCGGACCTGTCGATTCCAGATGTCCAACGTACGGAATATCAGACCTGTGCTGACACAATATTCTACACAACGACTGGTCCAGGCCACGGTCCTGTCCCGCATTGACTACTGCAACTCACTCATGACAGGTCTACCTGCTTGTGCGCTAAAACCTCTGCAGATGATCCAGAATGCGGCGGCACGGTTGATATTCAATCAACCCAAAAGGACCCATGTTACTCCTCTATTTATTGAGTTGCACTGGTTACCGATCGCCGCCCGGATCAAGCACAAGGCATTGACCCTTGCCTACAAAACCATCACAGGAACGGCCCCAGCTTATCTGAAGGACCTACTAACGCCTTATGTTACTGGAAGAGAACTGCGCTCATCCAGCACAAGCCGTCTGGCTCTGCCATCCAGTCGCTCTAGGTACTCCCAGTCGAGATTGTTCTCCGTTGTGGTACCCAAGTGGTGGAACGGTCTCCCAGAGGCAGCAAGACTAAGCACATCTCTTGCAGCTTTCAAGAAACAACTAAAGACCTTCCTCTTTCGAGAGATTCTACTAAACTAATGCTTGAGCTGGCCTTGCCCCAGGGCAGACTCTTGACATGATGTTTAGTTTAGTTTAGTTTGTGTGTGTGTGTTTGTATGTGTGTGTGTACTCGTTATTTACTCTTTATATATAAAAAAAACCTAACCCCTCTTTGCAACTGCACTCATTGTTCTGTATATCTCCTGTGCACTTTGTATTGGCTTGTGATGTTGGCTTGATCCTCTTTTGAAAATCGCTTTGGTTATAAAGCGTCTGCCAAATACAATGTAATGTAATGTAATGTAATGTAATGGATGTGCTGCAGCCATAAATTAGAGCAGTTGCCATAGATTACAACAGTTTTCTGCTCGCATTCATGTTATGCTGACCAAGTCTGAGACACAAAGGCCAACATTTTGCCAAACCTGGCTTTATACCTCATAGTGGGTTGCTTGGTTTTGCTGTTTGTTGCTGCCCAACACTTACCCATCAAGATAAGAGTGGGTGATATGCCAATTTCAGATATTAACTCTTTAACCCTCAAGCGACCGGCCTGTTTTTGCGACTAATCTGACCGAGCGGGGTCATTTATGACCCCAAGGAGTTTACATAGAAATACCACTATATAAATTAGTTTTTGGGGTTCATTCAAATTTATTTACATCTTGCACATACTTGTCCCTCATCTAAAGCAAAAAAAATTGAATTTGAACATTTTATTGTTTTGCTAAAAATTAGTCAAACTTACATACGTATATGCTAAATATGATGTATGCCCTCATTTGCATATGTAAACATCAAAATACAAAAACATCCAATACATTTTTTTCTTCTCTCATCATCAGTAATCAACTGAGAAAGTTTCATGGTGATATCTATCATTTACATTTTTTAGCCTATTCAGTAGTCTTACCATAATAATACAGTATATTTATGCTAATTATGGAAATTGCTCAAAGTGAAACTTTGGGAAACCAAGCTAAATTCTATCCATTAGGCCCATAGATGATATTTCTTCAATAAAAATGTAGGGTACTCAACATTTCTGGGTTCATGAAATCACAAGCTCAGAGAATATGGTAATTTACATAGACAAAACCATGTCTCAAACATATAACCTTATGCACACTCAAAATTTCTCTGAAACTTTTTCTGGACATTGTAGCTGTGAAAAGGTGTCTTCCATATGTATTAGAGCAAAGAAATGTTTCAACTGATGCTTCAGCCTTTGTATAGCCATATAATAAGGAAAATTCTAAAAACGCCATTGATTTCTACACTGATGACTTGTTTCCTCCCTCTTTGTTCATCAGGATGACTTCCATTTCATATTCACATCATTTGTCTAGGACCACCGTGCCATGATATCAACAAATATGGACCAATAACAGAAGAAATGCTACCTGGGTGCCCTCACAATATGCTTCGTTGGCTATCACAGGGGTGCCCTATTTATTTATATAATATATTATATTTTAATACTATAAATGTTTATATTATGAATATTTTAGGTCTGCTGACCATGGCCTGCCCCAAGACACAAAATACAAAAAAACAGAGTTTGAAAATTTCAACAACAATGGACATTATAATGTTGAGTATCTCATGGATCCTCTCGGGGTCATAAATGACCCCAGAGGTGTTTTGATTATAAATCCCATATAGATGGTCCAAATTTCACAAAAAATTCATTCACAACATGCACAACATATGTATTGACAAACTCCTAGAAGGACAAGCTTTTCTGATGAAAATTGCAGAAATGGTGTATGAAAATATGTGCCCGGGGTCATAAATGACCCCAGTCGGTCGCTTTAGGGTTAATGTTGGTTTCGCTGCAACCATAGCCCACAAGCTTTTGACCGCTTCATAACTGCACTATGATTGAGCATAGAGAATTCTGGGTGGTAGGCCTACCACATCAAAGTTGACAAAGTTTCCTTGTACCAAAGTACCAAAAACATATAGACAATTACATAACTAGCTGTTTTTCGAGCAGAAATGTGTAACATTTAGGCAAATTTCGGTGGTGTCAGCTCAAACATATACTGTACACAGAAAGGATTACTAACTAATAACTCAACACAGAATTGCAACAACATATCTTTCATAACATTTCATACATTGCTATTTACTCTTCCCATGTTATTGTAACACAAAATACAAAGCTGATAACTTGTTTGTCCACAAATAAGGAAATGTTCAGTACAGAATTTCAATGGTGGTCATATTAACATGGAAAGAGATACAATTCAAAACGCAACTCCACAAAATAACTGATGTATGCAGTATGGTCTCCTGACACGTCTCCACTGGCCACTAACACTCTACGAGGTCCCACTCAGCTGGAGAAACTGGTCAACGCCTATGCCAGGAAGTGACTTGGTCTTCCCAGATGCCTCAGTAGCGTTGGGCTTTATGGCAGAGGGATGCTGGAACTTCCCATCACTAGCCTGGCGGAGGAGTACAAGGCTCAATCTCAATTCACCAATTACCCCTTCCCCTCCTTTTTGCGTGTTCATGTGTAGGGGTAGGGGTATCCCAATAGTCGTTAAGGCAGGGGGGTGACAAGGTCAGACTGGAGATGACGCTCCATGACTCCTGTGACCCACTTGTGTCTCAAGCAGCACCCATCTTGGCCACTGGGAGGAAGAGGACCCCGCTGGCTGCAACAGAGCAGGCAAAGGCCGCACTCCGACACCGGGACATTGTGGGACATGTTCAGGAAGGGAGGAGTGGTCTTGGCCTTGGAACTTGCAGACCAACTTGGAGCAAGGCCAATCCAGCTCAGAGGCACAAGCTGGTGGTTCAAGAGGTACGATGGGAAGAGGAAGCAGCAAGGCGAACACAAGCCGTGGCAGTGGATAGCGTGGGAAGGAGTTGAGAAAAGAAAGCTCTCCTGGAAAGACCTATGGGAGATGGAGGCATTCAGGGCAAGCTTTACCATCAGAGCTGCATATGACATCTTAGCTTCACCTGCAAACCCATAGAGGTAGAAAATAACACTAGAGGTGACCCGCGCCCCTTTTTACGGCAATCTGTAGCGGAGAAATGGAAATTAACGGAGGAGGCGGCTCACCTCTGTCAAAAATGGCTTAATCATGTGAAAATGTCCATCAACACACTATACAAGGACAATAGTTGAAGTGTGTTGCTAACTATGTTCATAAAATATATTATTTGATTTTTAAATGTATTTTATCGACTCATATGATTTAAGTAGATATTTAGCCTGACATTTCAAATCTGGTCTTTGATTAAAGTGTTACTTCATATTTACACAGTTTTAGTTAATTTCTTGACAAGGGTGGGCGTGTTCTCCATTGACTTGCATTGCCTGAAGTTACCTACACTACCTACGGAAGTTGGGAAGCTCCAGCTGCCATTTCCCAGTGCTGTTGCAAATTGCTGTGTCCTCTCTAGTGTTATTTTCTACCTCTATGGATGGATCTACAACTTTGCCAATGGGGCACCTAAGTCACGCCCTCTACTTCCTGGTTCATGGGGCAGGGGGAGTCAGAAAAAAATAATGGGCTTGAAATGAGTGGTATTGCTGCAAGATCAGTGTATCTCCGCTTCTTCCGCTCAAAGGCTTCCTCTACGGCACCCTCCCAGGGTAGCCACGCTGCGCCCTCCTAGTGACGCAACACCTTCGGCGGAAGAAGCGGAGATACACTGATCTTGCAGCAGACGCCCAACAACAAGGATGGAACATGAAGGTACCGGTGGAAGTAGGCTGCAGGGGATTCATAGCCACCTCAACATCTAGGCTACTCAGGGAGATGGGGGTGCGAGGGAAGGCGTACAGGCAGGCCATCAAAGACCTCGTCAGGGCCGCTGAAAAGGGGAGCCAGTGGCTGTGGGCCAGAGGGAAGGACCTGGCCAGGAGCTCCAAGCAGTGTTCGAATTACGGGGGAGCCAAAGGGAGCTGAGCTCCCTTTCCCTCAGGCTCCCATGAAAGAGGAAAAACTTGATTTTCTGTCTATGTCTTCAATGTGTCATTTATACTACCTTAATAAGGAAAACAGCCCTAAATATCCATATTAAATATAAATATCTCCATATATAAATAAAAATGTTTCATTTTCCGATCACCATGCATTCAACCGTAGGCCGCCTATTGAACGTGTTTGAGGTAACACCAAATGTGTTTTGGACCGGACATGCATGGTGCGCCATCGACCTCTTTTCGTGGATGTGTGTTGCACTGCCAACAGTGTTTTTATGGTTGTTGTCCCCCCTGTTGTTTACCCATGCCCCTCCAAGAGATGTGCACCAGCAAGGGACCCCTGACATCTTGGCGTGTGTGTGTGTGTGTGTGTGTGTGTGTGTGTGTGTGTGCGCGGGCCATTATCTATCTCCCTCTACGAGCTAGCTCCTACCCTCTGTGTCAGGGATGTTGAGCGATGGCAAGCAAATCGATGACGTAATGAATTGCGTATCGTATCCAGACTACACATGCTGAAGGGTATACTTTCTTTCTTTCTTTTTTTTTTTTTTTTTTTTTTTTTTTTTTTAACAGGGGCTCCCTTAGGGTCAAATTTGTAATTCGAACCCTGGCTCCAAGTGAATGATGGGTGATGGGAGTGAACCTGGGACCCATCAGCGAAACACCCAAGATGGAGGGCGCCCACTTGATAACCCAAGGGATTCCATCACTCACTTGATCGCCACAGTAAGCCCGTACGACTTCGTTGCGAGCATCGATGTTGCAAAAGGCACGTGAGCGAGAACGTGTTGTCACGATGTGGGTGTTATTAAATACAGCGCATTTGCAGTCGGCCACAAATATGAACGAGACGATGAGCTCGCACCGGTTTGCTCTACTAACACACCACGTGTGAGGAGTGGGGGGACAGGCAGTGAGGAGGAGCTGAAGTGGGGACCTGCGCAAACTTGTGTAGAGGTGTGAGACAAGACCCATATACACACGTGAGTGAGTTGTTGACCAACCAGTTCATGGGCGCGTGACCTCGGAGGCAGTCCGTCGACGAGCGTTGAAGGGGATAAGCAACTGCAGAGGTTGCAAGATCTGACTGCAGCCGCATTCATCCCGCGATAGTTTTACACCATGTGACATGTCACCTCGTCAACGCAACGTCGACGAAATTTCGAAGTTTGACAGGAAATCTAACCGTCATGCAGCATTTTCCATCCAGGGTGCATTGCTGTCTAAATGTGCATGCATGCGTTGACACATCTCGAATGTACCTAATGTCTCGTCTGTGCCTTAGGTATCTATTGGGATAACAACATCTTGTCCTACTCAACAGATCAGATCGGAACAGACTACAAGAATGATGATTAGCATACATGAGGCTCCGATAGGTACAGCAGGACGCAAACTTCAGAACTGTGTGTATGTGGCTGATACACTGTTTAATTTCTTCATTCATCTTTAGAACAGCCAACAACTCCTGACCAACCTGACCAGTTACCCCTACACTCTGTTGCTCTTTTTTTTTTTTTTGGGGGGGGGGTTGGGTCTTTGTGGTAGCTATTTGAGGTGGCTAGTTGTGGTACGCTACCAATATGTGAATAAAGTTGCACGATCTCATAATGCACAGTTAATTGTGGGATTGCTGCTCTGAAAGGGTTAATTAGCAATTTGGTACATTTTGTAACATCATTCACAGTAATATTAGGTGTCTGTTGTTTTTTGTCACAATTTGCATCATAGGACAATAAAGGCTCAATATCTGGAAATGCTCAAGGGATATCACCGGGCACCCTCTGAAATCTTGAAGACCTAC
The DNA here is from genome assembly GCF_034702125.1 of Engraulis encrasicolus. NCBI lineage: Eukaryota > Metazoa > Chordata > Actinopteri > Clupeiformes > Engraulidae > Engraulis > Engraulis encrasicolus. The sequence continues at coordinate 55,310,396 of NC_085857.1, forward strand.
CAACAATCTCTAAGATAAAGCAAAAAAATAAACGTTATCAAAAAATTCTGGGTCCAACCCCACGGCTCCCGGACTAAAAATACAATGTTGAAAAATGCATCGCATTGTGGTGAAGAACAGTTCCCCAAAAGTTGTTGTGGCTATAGGCTGACAGTGGGGAAACTTCATTGTTTTCTCCATGGCGGCGGGGCGACAGCAAAACGTGAGGCCTCAAGCACAAGCCGAGGACGGGAGTCCACATATTGGCAATGCAACCACCGTTTTCAAGGCAGAAGCAAAAATCCTTATGCTGACTAAATCACTCATCAATTCAGAAACACATATGTCGGTGGTGGCTCAGGTGGTTCAGCAACCAGAAGGTTGCAGATTCGAGCCCCTGCTCTGCGTGACCCTCAGTGAGTACATTCCAATGTGGACTCCCTTCCTCCACTTGCTTGTGGCCTCACATTTGAGTAGCATCCAACTGCAGTGTGAAGGGGAGGGGCAGGTCTGGGTGACATCTCCCTCCTCCCCCCTGAGCACATCTGAGTAGCATCCAACTGCAGTGGTCATATCCCCTCCCAATAAAGCTGTGTGTGGGATGATCACCGAACCGCAAGAGGGCAGCAGTGTTGCATGGTTTTAGCTCGCATGCGCTTCCTCGCTCCTGCACTCCACTCGGATATTGGCTTGCACGTAAACATTTCTCACAATTTTTATTTGTGCAACGTTGGTCTCTGGCAGTATTTTTACTCCACAGCTATCGAACATTTCGTGAAAACAGCAGGTCGACACGACGGATACCATTAGGAGAAGGGCCTGAAGGTTACGGGTGGATAGAAGAAAGGAATACTGAAGGCGAAGGTACGATAACTGTTCATGGTGAGTTAGTTTATCACCAACCTTGTATGGCATGATATTACCAGTTGCCAGCGTTTCTTGAGACCACACGACATGGCTCCATGGTGATCCATATCCTTGGTCTGTTCAACATTTACAAATTTGCTTTAGATGGTGTCAAGCATGTGTGGTAACTCACTCACTTTTGTGGTGGGCATGTGAATGTTCAAACATTAATGGCTGTATTTAGATTTTTTTTCTACGTGAACAAGAGATTTAAGCAGTTATACATGTTAAAAGGTCACTAATCTCAAAGTTAAATGTCTTTAACCCTCTACTACAACGTTGCCCTCGGGCAACACAATGTTTTTTAAAGCCTCATACCCAGTGTGTGTCCCTTTAAATGATCAAAACTAATCAGAATGTTAGAAAAGACATGATAGAACAATTTAGAGTGGTTTGGGTGACACCACAGATTCTGTAAGAGATCTACGGGCTGTGGTGACACTATTTTGTAGTATTTCAAGGCGGGACTTCCTCTCTTGACAGACAGTCACTGGGCCACTTGGGGTGCCAAGGACACAAGGTGTGCATCCCAATATGTGACCTTGCCTCCTCCACTTGCCTCCTCCACTTGCTTCTCGTCATGATGACATCACTGACAACATCATTATATTTCAATGTCTTGCAAAAGCTCAATTGTAAAGTCTTTTTCTCATTTGCAATTGAGATGGTGAATGAAAAACAGTCCCTCAAAAGTTGTTGTGGCTAGGCTGACAGCTTGGAAACTTTATCGTTTTCTCCACGGAGGAGGGGCCAGGAGGCGGGACGAGGAGACAAGCACAAGTGGAGGAGGTAGGGGTGGGCGATATGGCAAAAATGTTGTATCACGATTCTTTAACATGAAATCACGATATTGATTTTTTTTATCACGATCTTCCATCCAAAAAATAAAAACAACAAAAAACAACTTTCATATACTTGCAATTTGTAATTTTCAGTCAATAAAATGTTAACACACTGATGATACTCTCATAAAGTGTACAAGTGGAATACAATAATGTAAAGAATAAAGTGAAGACAACAACACAAGTGAGAAAACGTCACTCTGATACTGATAATAAACATCTTCACTGCAAGACGATCTATACGATTTCTCCACTTTGGCAGATTCGAGACGATATTTTACTCAATATCGCGATTCACGATATAATATCGTCATATCGCCCACCCCTAGGAGGAGGCAAGGACACATATTGGGATGCACTCAAGATCTTTAGCATTATTAGAGTGCGTTTTAATATGCGACCTTGGGTGCATCCCAATATGCGACCTTGCTTCCTCCACTTGTGCTTGTGGCCTCGCCCCGCCTCCTGGCCCCTCCTCCGTGGAGAAAACAATAAAGTTTCCCAGCTGTCAGCCTAGTCACAACAACTTTTGAGGGACTGTTTTTCATTCACCATTCCAATTGCAAATGAGAAAAAGACTCTACAATTGAGCTTTTGCAAGATATTGAAAGATAATGCTGTTGTCAGTGATGCCATCATGACGAGAAGCAAGTGGAGGAGGCAAGTGGAGGAGGCAAGGTCGCCTATTGCAACGCACTCTTAGTGTAACAAAACATGATAAAATCATGAAATAAAAAATACCTTGATGTGCACAAGGCTGTATAGAAGATTCTTATCAGGTTTTATAAAGGGTTTCACTTTGTGATTGTTTGGAAATACACTTTTTCTTTGCGTTGCCTTAAGGCAACGTTGTGCGATAAAGGGGTACTTTTTTGGGGTGACTTTGTTATTATTGTTTTATTTGTGTGTGGTTGTGTTACCACATCATCACATGCATTTTATGGAGTAAAGACATAAACTAATGTATTGAAGTACTTTTTAAATTTGGAAATATATTATACATGTATATTATCTTCTAATTTATACACATTTTGACAAACAAAATGGACGTAAGAATGCTTTATGGATGAGCGCATCAGGATCTGCATGTTAGAGAAATTCCATCTGAAGTTAGGTAGGTCAAAAGTAGGCTAATGAGGACAGCAATGTTTGTAATTAACATCTAAATGTAGAAGAGAGGAACCCATAGCGGAGGAAGGAAAATAGGGTATGAACTACTGATCATTATTCCTCTAAATTTACGGGGGAGAATTGGCCTATCCAGCTTCAAACTCAGACCTCCTTTAGACCCCTATAATAGTGGTACTGGGTACCTAAAGAATCAGACTAATTGATGAAGTGATGGTCTATCTGGTCTATCTATTATAGTCTCTCTCTACAGGATGTTACTCAACTCTGCCTTCCTGCTTGGGAAGCAGATGTTTTGTGCTTTACACACTCACGGGGTTCCCCATGCAACTCTCACCATACTTAATGTATTCTAGGCTTTACACATAACTGCGGTTCTGAGTCCTAGAGATAAGGCCTATCCTTGTAGTTACTTGCATGGAATTATGGCTCACATGCAGTGGGGGTGTCTCCTATGGCGTATCTAAAAGCGACCCCCCCCTTCTGACACCAGCAAAAGGGATAACATTGCTTGTCCAGCTTCAAACACAAGTCCTTGGGGTGCCAAATGTGCTATATGACCACCACACCAAACAGCCAAACTCATTAACATGACATGTAGGGCACACACACAAACATAGTGATGATCATTCCATCACTGTGCCCCTGTGCTTTACATGAGGTCGTGTTTTGTTAAATTTTAAACTGAATAAAAAATAAGAATATTGGGCCTACAGGATAAATAATCCAGTGTCACAATGTCATAGTTTCATTTAAGTGTTATTCTATATAGTAGTAGGATATGTTTTTAAAAATGTAATACTATATTGCTTTGCAGAAATTGTGTATGGCTCTGACCATGGAAAATGTCTATATGATTTTGTACCATTATCGCACAACGTTGTCCTCAGGCAACAGAATAATATCTGGAAAGGGGGGGTCCAAACAAATAAAAATGTATATTTTATCAATGAAATGTCTCAAAATTAACTAAAACATCAACTGGAATCTTTTTTTTATCATGCATAGTCATATAGTGTGTAGTAGAGGGTTCTTTAATACTCTCCTATGAAAAGATATACTCACAAATCTGCAAAAATCTAAGGGGTGTACTCACTTACGTGACATACTGTAAGTGAAAGCCCAACTGGGAAACTCCAACTCCATTTTCATTGTGACACAGCACTCCACAGCACACAAGTGTTCACTGCACAGGGCCCACAACAAACTTGCATTTATGCCTCACCAGTGCAAAGGGGCAGCCCCCAACGGTGCCTGAAAGGGAGCAGTGCACCGGGACGGTACAATGCTCAGGATACCTCCGTTTCAACTGTATGTAAAACGTGTGGCCAGTCACATGAGAATCCCAGCAGAATAGAAAAGGAATGTCTGTCTAGCCAAAACACAAATCTGATCTTTCTTTGGTGCTACAGCGACTTGATCTAGGTTAAGACTCACCTATCTCTCCCTGGAGGACAAGCAATGTCTGGACTCTCTGCCTCCCTACAAATACCCCATGGACACCTGGGGTTGTTTTCTTTTGCTGGGGGAGGCCGTACCTAGAGACGGTTGAGGTGATCACAGAGGGGATAAGCTAGCCATTGCTTGAATCTTGAATCTTGAGGATGGGGGAGAGCACTGGGTAATTACTCCCCCCTACCCACCAACCTGGCGGGTCGTGAGTCGAACTCGCAACCTTTGGGCTTACAAGTGTGACACCCCAACCGGTTACCTGTGTGTGTGTGTGTGTGTGTGTGTGTGTGTGTGTGTGTGTGTGTGTGTGTGTGTGTGTGTGTGTGTGTGTGTGTGTGTGTGTGTGTGGTTGTGTGCGTGTGCGTGTGTGTGTGCGTGTGCGTGTGCGTGTGTGTGTGCGTGTGCGTGTGCGTGTGCGTGTGCGTGTGCGTGTGCGTGTGCGTGTGCGTGTGCGTGTGCGTGTGCGTGTGCGTGCGTGCGTGCGTGCGTGCGTGCGTGTGTGTGTGTGTACCCATGACTCGTTTGGAATGTGGGCCACTGGCTTGCAACTTTTGAACCAATTTAGCCCATCACTGTATGTAATATTGTAATAGAATTAATTGTAATGTAATATAATATAATGATGTCCACATGACGTCCCCCCCCCAGGTCAGATGAGGTCATGGGCTCCAACAAGAAAACCTGCGTCAACTGCTCTCAGGTCATGCCCTGCGCCAAAAAGGTCTGTTTATTTATTTATTTCTTATTAGTTTTTTATTCATGTATTTGTTCATTCATTTTATTACGGATCCCCATTAGTTTTGCCAAAAGGGTCTACTTATGTATTTGTTTATATTATCAAAAGATCCTCATTAGCTTGTGCCCTGGGGCAAAATGGTCTGTTTATTACCTCAGCCAAGGAGGTTATGTTCGGTCGCATTGGTTTGTCTGTCTGTTTGTCTGTCTGTCTGTCTGTCTGTCTGTCTGTCTGTCTGTCTGTATGATCACTCAAAAACGTATGAACGGATTTGGGTGAAACTTTGTGGAGTTATTGGAAATGTTATTAAATTCTGGGTGTGATGCAAAGGCAACATTAAACCAAATAACCACTCATTACAACCAAGGTATGCATAAGATAATCTTTAATTACACAGCACATCAAATCTTGACGCAAATGGCCTACAGGAGCAGAAAACCACATTTGGTGCCACTCCTGTCAGCTAAGAACAGGAAAATGAGGCAACAATTTGCACAGGCTCAACACAAACGACACAAGTATATTAGAAAAATGTTACCTGGTCTGATTAGTCTTGATATCTACAGCAACACTCAGGTGGAATGGTCAGATTTTTTGTCAACAACATGAAGACATGGATTGACCTTGCCTTACATTGTTTCAGGCGGGAGATGTAATGGCATAAGGATATTTTCTTAGCTCAATTTGGGCCAATTAGTAACAATTTATCTTTGTTGGAATGCCACAGCCTACCCGAGTATTGTTGCAGGCAGTTAAGGCAGTTCTGAAGGCAAAAGGGGGTCCACCCCAGCACTAGAGAGGTTTTCATAATAAAGTGTCTGGTGACTGAACTGTATGTATTATATTGATTTACAGTACATAATTGCTTCATTATTATATTATATTCTAGGTGTGCATGTCTTGTGGAACACTGCAGCCCCACAAGGCACGTCTGAAGCAGAAGATAGCCAAGTTAGACGGCAGCAATGGGGAGTGGGCCGCCAAGCTGAAGAGGCAATGCAGGGAATCCACCATACTGGACGATGTCAAAGTGATGGTAATGATAATAATAATGATAATAATAATAAAAATAATAATAGTAATAACTGTTTTTGTGTAGCACCGTGTGGTATGTCAATATTATGTATGTGCAATTCCCTGTTATTTATGGCCCCTCTTGTGTTTTGTTCATGCCTAATCACTGGCCGTTGTGCCCTGCTTGCAGCTTGAGAAGTTGCCAGCCCTGGGCTACAAGGCCCAAAATAATCAGAGTTTGTTTCCATGATGTTGTGGTTGTTGTGCACTGCTTGATTTGAATTGCTTTATTTATTACCATACAGTATGTAATATATTATCAATTCACATTTTAACACTACATTGCAGCTTGAGAAGTTGTCAGCTCTGGGTTACAAGGCCCTGCTCCTGCTCCACAAGCCAAAGAAGAAGACGGTTGCCATGACTCCCCGCTGCACGCTAGACCAGGACGCCTCCCTTAAAGTCAACAGTTTGAAAACGGTCTTTGAAGACATCTGCATGGGTGAGAAAAGTTTTTTTTTTTTTAAGTTTAAAGATGTTTTTTTTTTCTTCTGCTTTTTTGGCCTTTAATTTCGGACAGGACTGTGAAGATGCGACAAGAAACGAGTGTGGAGAAAGAGAGGGTATATGACCCAGCCGGATTCAGACCTGGTTGCCCCTGCAAGCCCATGTGGGGTTTTTTGTTTTGTTTGTGTGTTTGTTTGTTTGTTTGTTTTAAGGGATTTTGTGTCTTCATTGTTCATAGGACAGTAGAGTATGGCAGTAAGGAAGTGGGAAAGGGAGAGAAGGGGTTGGGCTGGCAATGGACCCAGGCTGGATTCGAACCTGGGTCGCCATGGCCATGCAAGCCCATATGTGGGTGGCTTTAATGTGCTCCACCGCTGTGCCTCCCCTCGATAATGTTGAGTGTCTTGAGCACAGTCCTTAGCATTGGGAGGGCAGAGTTTGAATCCTCTCTGTATTGAACCCTTTTTGACGATACCACAGAAACTGGAAGCTATGAGAATGAGCAATAGCTGGTGGTCAGGGGTGGTTCAGCAGTAGGAGGATGTGGAGGGGGGGGACTGGTTAATTACTAAAGTAGTGTAGTGCCTTACATTTTAAATATAGTACGTATGTAATATTGTAGCATAAGGGATTATTTTGAAAAGACGGCACCATGTAATCAGTAATGCATTACAGTTTTTGAGTAACTTGCTGCACTACAGCATCCCCAAATGCAATGTAATTACATGCCCTATAATGTAATGTAATGTAATGTAATGACATGTAATGACATGTAATGTAATGTAATCCTGTTTACATGTAATGTAATGTAATGTAATCTTGTTTACATGTAATGCTATATATTCAACAGGTTGGGGAGTGCCACAGCAGGGAGAGTACTGTGCTCCAGAGCGTCTCCTAGTGGACAGGCTGGGAGAGGACGAGGAGATGGTCACCCACACTCCTGAGGTTTTTATTTGTCTTTTTGCATCTTTATTAATCCATTTTAGCCTGATGCAGCGCATATGTTGTTTGACCTTTGCCGCTTATACGCTGCATTCAGGCTCTTAAAATTTGAGGGTTTTTTAAATTAAAAATGTGGGTATGTAAGAGCTGTATGTATGAACACATTCTAATACAAGATGAGGGTCCTAGTTTTTAAATGCAACTTATTTCAGATGTTTTGCTTATCCTTGAATGGTGATTAATTATGTAAACAACAATAATGGTTTGTATATGTAATTGTGTTCTTTAAGATCTGCCAGCCTGTCTGTTAACCTGATTTACATCATCTGGCTGCGTTCGGCTACGTCACGCGGGGGCGTTCCCATGCCTCACTACCCCAATGTAGATAGTCTGTTTAAAAAAAATCAGCAAAGATTCCAATTCTTTCTATGGTCGTCTGTGTTATGTCATAACTACTGTGTAATCAGTGATTCGGACATCTTCGGTACATTTTACACAAACACCAACACAATAAGCATGAAAATACACCCTATCATGACAGCAGATAGAAAATGTAACACTGCACCTCCCTGGTATACTTTACGCAAAATAATTTGCGGTTGAAAATTACCTCCACGATTGTAAGAGACACAATGTTTTAACATAAATCCTGCCTAATAGTACACCACAATACATAAGAACACCAAATAAGAAAGTGTACTCACGTTTCTGCACGCACACAATACATAAAATAACTAAACAACATGTGTGGATTATCTAAACCAGGGATTCTTAATCTTTTTGACGTTGTGGCCCGGGGCCCATCTAATATTGCCCATGCCCACACACATTATATGGTATAACATAAATTAAAAATAATATAGGCTAATAATAACATATTACATAATTACATATTATTATTTTTAATTTATTATTTTGTTTGTGTGTGTGTGTGTATGTCTGACTATCCTGTTTAAAAAATAGCTTATAGTAAAAAAAATAGGACTAGGCCTATTAATGCATTTTGTAGCCTAATGGAAAACCTGTAGGCCCTATTAAATGAGCTCACTCTTCTATATTCAATGATAAATAATCCTTCACAGTGCATCCAGAGCCAGAGCCATTCATACATTTGACATTTGTAACAGCTCTGTTTGCGATTTGTGATTAATCTGCTGAGGGTTGATTCAAGACGCTTTTACTTAGTGATGTGCAGATGCGACGCGAGAACAGAAACTTCTGGCAACCTGTCAAGAAACGGAAAGCTTTGTTGCACAATATCACGCAAATTTCATTAAATAAATGCATTTTGGGGGACACAAGGATAACTGTTTTGCTTTGTCAGTAACATAATCCGTTTAAGTAACGTTTCAATCGCTTATGTTATTTTGTAAGTAAATGTGAGGAGAGAAGGCTTCGGCAAATTACACTTCGCACCGGTTGGTAATTTCTCATTCTCCATTCGTGTACTGCGTGTATTGCCATCTTTGACGTCTTTTACTAGCCTATTAAACCAGCGGTGCGTGGTCATTTAAGCAGAACTGCGCTAGAGTAAAAAGGCGCACACTGTCTAGCATCTTTAATTGAAAATGCATGCAGTTGCACGGCCCATTGTGGCCCTGCGGTGCGAGGATGAAACTTTTCCGCGGTCCTTAAAGGAGAAGTCCAGTTTTTTGAACATTAAGGCCATTTTCTGAGTGGTCTGCAATGTTTTAGAGTCCCCCTCACCGTTTATTTCATGTTTGCTGCAGTCTCTGTTATTTGGCTGATTTGGATTTGATCTCAACCAGCCTTAGAATGGCCGTCTATGAGCACCTGCAACTCTGTTCTTAAAATCACCTTAAACATTTGTTTTCGAAAGTCTACAGCTCACAAAGTGGTTAGGGGTGTTCACTAGCAGTCCCTAACAAGTTTCAAGGCGAAATATGGCTTCTGTCATTTTTTATTTGCCATTTTGTGAAAGAAAGTGAAAGTGAAAGTGAAACTTAATTTACAAATTGCTACATAAAACACACATAAAACACGACAGATGCCATATTTCGCTACAAAAATTGCTAAGGAACACCAGTGAATACTGCTGAACACTTGCTGAGTTGCATATTCTTCAAAACAAATGTTAAAGGTGATTTTAAGAACAGAGTTGCAGGTGCCCATAGACGGCCATTCTAAAGCTGGTTGAGATCAAATCCAAAATCAGCCAAATAACAGAGACTGCAGCAAACATGAAATAAACGGTGAGGGGGGCTCTAAAACATTGCAGACCACTCAGAAAATGGCCTTAATGTTCAAAAAACTGGACTTGTCCTTTAAGTTTTTGAGCACGGCCCAGCTTTGGGCCGCGGCCCATAGTTTGAGAATCACTGCGCTATAGTATATTGTTAATTTTGCAAAAGAAAGTTCTCAGGGAAAAAAAACCAAAAACAAGCAAACAAAATGACAACAAAAAACGATACAAAAATAACAACTACTTTTGGGCATTTCAGGATTGCGGCATGTTCCTGCATTGTACCTCGGAAGACGACCCAGCCAATGATGATGGTCCAATGGGTGACGACCCAGCAGATGATGATGATGATCCAATGGGTGACGACCCAGTAGATGATGATCCAATGAGAGACGAGCCAGCAAATGACACACTGACATCAGCACAGAGGCCCGTGCTGTCAGTGAAGCTTCGAGACTGCGGTGACATGGTGGGGCCTGATGGAGTTTTGAAGATGGAGTCCAAAGAGGTGGAGAATGAGGAGGAGGATGAAGTGGACCTTTATTATGAGGGGGATGACAATGATAATAATGACGACAGTGATTACGTGCCAGAAGGTAAATGCACATGCAGGGTGAACGGTGAAACATTGTTATACGTCTGTTAATAATATTTGATGACAGCTGTAAGGTGATTCTTACTCATTATTACTATTATTATAATTTGTAAATGTTTTGTTTATAATTACTTCAAATGGACTGGGAATCAACTCCTGTGGGATGAGTTTCATGTGTGTTTGCCTGCCAGACACCTCTATATCCAGTAGAGGTGCTCCGATCGCTCGGCTGCCGATCATGATCGGCCGATAATGGCCTAAAATAGCCTGATCGGTGATCGGAAAAACATGCCGATCAAAAAAACGATCAAGAGATATTAAATTCCTCACGCAACCATTTTGGCTTTCCACCTGGCGCTGCATAGGCGCTGGCTCTGCACAGCTGCAGCTGCACTAAAAGATGGCATCTTTGCTTGTCTATAAATTTTCGGCATTCCCCCGTTCATTTTCACCATTCATAATCATATCTGCATCAACAATGATCTGATTGCGATTCATGCGCCGTTTACCTGACGCTTGTAATTTGCGAATGACTTGTCAGTCTCGCAATGTTCGATTTTGAGTTACAGCTTGTATGGAAGTTGCCTGTCAGCACGCAACAACTAAACGTTTCCAAAACAAACATATCAACGGTATTGTTTTTAAAGTTGTAGGCTAATTGACAGCCAGTTCATTAGTTTGTAGTCACTGCAACACCAAACAGCATCAGAGGGAGAGAGGGAGAGTGGACGGTGAAACTCAATGAGTCTGTGTGCAGGGAATTCTACAACCTATGACAGTGTTACAGAGAAAGAGGGGCTTTCCTCGCAGACACGCTGTGTTGTGCGTGTTGCATGTTCTTTCAAGTGAAGGTTTTTTTTCTTGTTTTGTGTATGTAAAATCTCCTAAATCAAGTGTTTCAATTTCAATGTAATTTGCGATTGACTACTCCTCGCCAGTTAGCCATTTTACGTTATAACCTGTGTAGTTGCCTCGGTCAACACGCGATAACTTCACGTTGTCAGCACAAACATGTCAACGTTATTGTTTTCAAAGTTGTAATTGACAGTCAGTCGATTAGTTTGATAGTCACTGAAACAGTTACGGCGACAGATGAGGTTACCTGTAGAGCTTGAGAGAGAGACGCTCAGACTCAGAACGGTAGCGGAGCACTGCAGCTGTGGACGGTGACGGAGAGGGGAGGGGCTCTCCTCACGACAGGGTTTTTTTCTCGTATGTAGAAGACTGTAATGTTTCAGTTTCAATTCAATCTTAAATAGTTTAGTAATTATATGCAATAACTTATAAATTGATTAATACTGTAGACTTAGGCTATATTACCAAAACTAGTCTGAAAGATGATCATAATAATAATAATAATAATAATAATAATAGCCCAATAATAGGCCTACATTGTGAAAGCGACATGTGCAAATTAAGATTGATTGGTTTATGGGCAGGGTAACACTTCCAAATAAGGGGCCATAATTAACAGCAAAGTAGCTTTAACCTAATACTTTAGTAAGGGTTAATAATCATTACTTAACGCCACATTAGTCACATATTAAGTAAGGGTTAACGTTCGGCGAGAAGGTCGCTACCGTGGAATAGCAGCACGACAGAGAGAATCTTTAGACCCCGACGCGGAGTGGAGGGGTCTTGTTCTCTCTGAAGTGCTGCTATTCCACAAAGCGACCGACTCGCCGAAAGTTAACCCGCTTATTATATGGATATACTTAAATGATTCACACATGGCGGGGACATTTTTTTAGGCCTAATGTTAAGATTGTTGCTGCGCAAAACAAAACAGTGCCGTTGTGGAACACCGCTAGGCAACAGCTAGGTAGCCAGGACAACAGGTGTAGTCTATCACAGCAGCTGATTAGAGTCTTGTTGAAAAGGCGCTATAGCAGTGAAAAGTCTTGTTGCCATTGACAGCGGTCTGTTATAGACCAACCCGTCCGTTATCGAAAAATAACAGACGTGCGAACGTTGGGGAGCCCCGTTGAAATGAATGGAGCATTCGACAGACGTCACAACCATATAATAATTGTTATTAATGCATATGTCAAACATTAGCAAGCAGTTACTTAACTATTTGATAACTATTACCTTGTGTTACAAGTTCATAGCATAAAAATTATTTAACTAATAGATAAGTAAGGATACAGTAATAGTTAAGTAGCTAGTAGGTCATACTTAACTAAGGACCAAAGTTAACACTTACTTAATACAAAAGTAAGGCATAACTAATGAATAAATAATACAGAAATATTGTCTGTAGATTGGGTACCCATCATGCACTGCACTTCTTGGAGCTAATATTTTCAGACATTAACTTAATTATCATAAAGGAATGGTTTAGTTTTGCTTCAATACTATTACTCTTCATAATGTTCTGCATTTATTGTAGGGTTTTTACCATTAAAACTAATAAGTGGTATATGAACAAATTACATCTCATCACCCCACCATCATTGAGAAGTGTACGTCCAATCCTTGCAATATAATGGCTCCTGTTGCCATTATTACAGTGATTTGAACAAGTGAACGCTAGACGTCACAGTAGACTAATTACTTAACTATTAGGTATGCGCAGCCAACTCTATTATAAGGGTCCCAAACACCAATATCTATGGATTAATTAACCATTAGTTATCTGCAGCCAACTCTAATATAAGGGTCCCAAACACCAATATCTATCCATTAATTAACCATTAGTTATCCTTAGCCAACTCTATTATAAGGGTCCCAACTCCCAATATTTATGTATTATTTATCCATTAGTTATGCCATACTTTTGTATTAAGTAAGTATTAATTTTGATCCTCAGTTAAGTATGACCTGATAGCTACTTAACTATTAACTGTGCCCTTACTTATCTATTAGTTAAATAATATGCTATTGTTATCTAATAGTTAAGTAACTGCTTACTAATGCTCAACATATGCATTAATAACAATTAATATGTGTCTAATATGACGTTATAATGATTATTAACCCTTACTTAAGTATTAGGTTATAGCTACTTTACTGTTAATTATGACCCCTTATTTGGAAGTGTTACCATGGGCAGAAATGGTATTCAATAAGGATAATTAATAGGCTATTAAAAAAATAGGAAATAATTTCTGTGATCGGCAATGATCGGTGATCGGCAGATAAAGATTTTTGGTGATCGGTATCGGTGATCGGGCCAAAAAATGGTGATCGGAGCATCTCTAATATCCAGGTTTCATCTTATTTGGTGTGCATTCCAGTATGCGGGCTCCCGTCCTCCACTAAAAATACATGTTTAAAAAAGAAGAGGAGTGTTGTCAGGAGTGGAAAAACAACATGTATCAGGGCGTGTTGAGAAATATTTTCAACATCTCGTACTTGATTATGGTTTGTGGTCGCCATTGGATATTTGATTCACATCTTGCTCATGTAGACTGCTAGTTCTCCCGCTTTAGCATGTTCATAGCAACATCATATTTATTTTGCCGTTTGACCCCGAATCATCAAATGTTTCATTCCTATAATGTGTTTTTCACATTTGCCGTAGAATGCGGAGGTTCGCTACTTGTGTGTTTTCACTCTGGCCTTTTTTTTAGACGGGTCCACAAAACGGCATTTAATGTTCCGAAACTCTGAATCGCTATGGAAGAATGAATGCAAACAACAAAAACTGCAAGCTTCTGGGTGACTTGCGAACTCTATTTCAGTTAAGAACTACTGAATCAGAGAAAACACATCAGGGCTGCATTTCTTTAAAAATTGCTAAATACATTTGCTACTTTGTTGGTTGCAATGCAATTTCCCATTCGAGGAGCGCACCTCAGAGTTAACACTGAGGTCTCTGTGTTGCATCCTGTTCAACAGTTGCGTTTGATGCTAGTCACATCATACTTTCATTCATAGCAATTTTCAAGTCAAGGTCAAATATATGTGAAATTGATGTTCATAGTCCCATATGAAATGGTTATGCTTGAAGGTGTGTGAATGCCTGTAGAATGCCAGCAGAATTGCCAGTAGACTATTTTCGGAGGCTATAGTGAATAACTTTGGACATAGCAGCTGTTGTACTCTAGTTCTACCTCTTGGACATAAATTGAAGCTCAGGAAGTTAGGCAGTTTTTTTTATTTACATTTGAGGGAGCAATGCATATCATAACAGTTGAAAATGATCAAATATGAAGACAATTTGTTAGGCAGACAAGCATTTTACAGGCTTTTTTTGGATATGTTGAAGATGATATTTGACAGAAGAAAAGCCCCAAGCCCTGAAACATTTTCAGGTTGAATCCCTTATGTGGCAAGATGACCCATGTAAATGTGCAGGGTTCTAGGACCATATTTGCAGTTGCAGTACCTTAATATTTACAGCTACATAATTTTGCCTGCAGGTTTTCCTTAAAAGTTACCCTGACACCAAACATGGCCGAGTTGGGAGTTGTCCCTATCAACTCGTTATGGCCCAGGGTATAGGCTAACAGGAAATCATAGTGAAAAAAAACATAGCAAAAAAACATCCTGAGGGGTGTAGCTGGCTCCTGGCCTATATGTTCCCACCATTGGCCCCAGTCAGAGCCCATTGGTCCAACTGCCCAATGGTCCCACAGCTAATTCCTGCTGCTCCATGTCCTCATATTTTGAAGAAATTATTCAAATATAGGCCCTTCCTATGTTCCAAATCTCCTTTGACAAACAGCTTCTGTAGACCTGTGAGTAAGTATCAAATGTGTTTCCAAGGCCAAATGTATCAGCTAAACTGCTGAAATGTAGTAATTTCCAAGAGTTTCTAAAACCGCCTGTCATAAAAAAATATGTTCAAACCCCTGTAAGTCCTTGGCAGTATATCACAACATCTTCCTGTGGATTCTACAGAGTCTCTACTTTCAAATGGTGCCAGCCACTTCATGATAGGTCAAAGTATGCAGGCATAGGAACCATTTAAGTAGACAATGTGCAAAACCTCAAAAAAAAAAAAAATAGCCCCTAAGGTTAACTCATTGGCTGCCTTTGGCGGCGAATGACGTCATTTCGAATAGTGACGCCCCCTGCCTTTGACGGCGTTCGCCGGTAATTGCGTGTTTTTACAGCCACGCCTTGAGGATGGTCTGACCTATGTTGTGTATAAATTTGAAGCCTCTAGGCATTTTCTAACTGTTCCTGTAGGTGGCAGAAGTGTCCTTAGGAACAGTCAAGGCAGGGCTTTTGCTCAGAGCAAGAGGAAATGTCAAGACAAAAACACCCCTTTTTACTATTATAATCTCAAAAGTAGCATAGCAAAATCATTTTTGAAAGTAAAGTTCCTGTGACAGAAATCTACTTTCTTGCCCTCTGATTTTAACACAGGTAGGCTACTGATTTTAGTGTCAGAGCCTGACAAAAAAACTTCCTCTCATGACCAAAATACAACCCCCTGTTGCTATCTAGCTAGAAGGCATTGTAGCTAGCTTGCCCAAAATACACCATGTTCAACTTGAGGTGATCTGTGTGGCAACCGTTTCATTTTGGATAATGTGATCAGCCTACATAACATCAGGATGATGCGTACAAAAGATCATCTAACAGGAAAATGCACGGGACTAGTGGTGAGGTGTCACCTCAGTTGGGAATGCTTGGCTATAAAGTTTGCTACGCTAGCTAGCTAGCACGAAATCGCTAACAACTTACAACTAAGCCTAAATAAAGGAGCCTTGGTAAGTCAACTATTTTTACTCATTCTACAGTTATTTTTTATGGATCTGTATAGTATGATCAGCTTACTGTATCATCAGAAAAGACAAGGGGGTTGCAGATTCTTGGAACAGTGTAGCCTTTGTGTCAGATGCATACAGCTCACATGAGAAAGCATTGCACATGGCCTCAGACCAGCTAGCATTCACCACTCCTATCGGCCTGTGAAAGGTTGGATATGTGATCAGTTCTGTATCAAAAGAAAATTCATTGATATATGACAAGATCACTATAGCAGAAACATGATGACCGTAATCATCAATCTGCAAATTGTCCGCTCTGCCAAAGAAACTGCAGTAAGCTAAGCTAAGCTGAGCTGCCTGCCTACCTGCCTCCCTCCCCCACAAACACACACACAACACGGTACTATTACTTACTGGAGGAAATAAACTAGCTGTGATTCGTTCTCCAACGAGGGGAGAGCACAGCCCGTATAGAGGGAGAGCACAATCAGAGGGAGGACGATGAGACGGTATTTCTGTGAGTTCCCGGAGTTACGGTAGGGACACATACACGCGAATTTGCGAACTTTGCCATTCATTCCTATGAGAGAGGCGAAGGCAAGCGATGGCGAGGCGAAGGCAAGCGATGGCAAGCGAACAGGAGCGAAGCGAAGCGAAATTATTAAAGAAAGTTTAATGTTATGCAAATGAGGAGCGAATTCGCCTGCCACGGCCCAATCAAATCAACAACATAACTGTTCCATTCCATTTGATTCGCCGCGACGACCTGATGACGGTTGGATTTCGCCTCTCTTCGCTTCGCCTTGCTTCGCCTCCTATGTGTCCCTACCGTTAGGGGCACCTGCTGTCATGATCCATGCAGCTAAAGCAAAACACCCTTGTTTTCGAGTCCACCCCGTTATATTTCAGTACATATTAGGTTGAAAAGATCATACAAACAATCTTTTGTTCAGGCTACAGATGACTGAAGACGCTGTAATAGCATCTGATAGGTTTAGAGTTGTTAGGACGATGCCATTATGGGCAAAAACGTTTGCAGTTATAGTTCTACTTCAAATGGCGTTTTCTCAGCTTTTTGGCTAGAAAGCAGCATTTTGGCGAATTCCACTTAATTTCAACAAATGATTATGAAAGAACGGAAAGGGGTAGAGAGACACCGTTTTTTTCTGATGACAGATGAGCGTCTAATCTGTGTTTTGATAGATATGGTGTTGACATAGACACAGAACTCAATTTTCTGTGAGCCTCCAAAAAACACCCAAAATGCTGAAACATCTCTGGCACTCTGGGTTACTCTTTTATGAAAATGGCTGGCAGCCAATGAGTTAAGGGGTTAGTGAAAACACAATTGACAAATGTAATATTAATGGAAAAATAACATATTAGCATGTTAGCATTGTTAGCCTATCTGCTAACCTAAGTGTCCTTGGGCTTGTTTTTGATGGAGCAGTGCTGCTTTTGCTCTGCAGCATGCATGCACACTTTGCCATTTCAATGTATGTTTGAAATGGCAAAGTGTGCATGCATGCTGCAGAGCAAAAGCAGCACTGCTCCATCAAAAACAAGCCCCTTAGTTAAAGTTCAATGACCTCTAGGGGTCAACAGAGGCCAGATAGAGCTTGGCATATCGCAGATTTGAATTCCGCACACCCAAATTGACAAAGTAAGACTATATGCCGACTTTGTCTCTCAAATACCTTGAACTGCTTAAATAAGCCCCCTTTCTTGTATTAGTCTAATTGCTTTTATTCTGCATTCTTTTGCACTTGTCATGTAACAAGTTCCATTGTAATGACGGTAGAAAAATCGTAAGGTCTGTTGGAAATGAAGATTCCCCAAAATGTGTGGCTGTGCAACATTCGCTTCGGTGTAGCGTTAACCGTTAACCACATTGAAATGAACAAGGGGGTGCACAGGGGAAAAAGTTTGCGTTCATCTGACAGGCAGCTGTTCACCGTTCAGAATTTACCTCAGTCGGGAGCTACTGGCCAATTTGGCTAGTGGGTCATTTTTTCTACTAGCCAAAATGAAATTTCACCCGCATTTTGCGGGTCTGCATAGAAGGCTCAATCTTTGGAGGGGATGATAATAACATTGCTTTTATTCTGCATCTTTGTGCCATTTCTAGGGCTGGGCAATGTTAACGCGTTAACGGTGCGTTAACTATTGAGGTCAATATCGCCCGACAGTTTTGTTAACGCTATAACGCTGCAGGGGGTTTTTTTGTGCCTTTTATGACCGTCGTTCGTGGCTTTTATTTTGAAAGCGTCAGTGTGCTTCTGTTGCTGCTTCCAGTGACTGCTGAGAGAAGAATAATGTCTAGAAAAGTAGGCAAAACAAAACAGGCATAGCCTACAGAAGGACGTCAACTTGAATGGACATTTTCGGTACACAGTCCTCCTTGCGCAACTCTCGAGCAGCATGTGGCTCGCCTTTGTAGCTCGTAAGGTTAGTCTATTGTACGGTCAGCATAAAAAGGTAGTCTACTGGCCGTCTATCAGCTGTCAATAACGCCACGCGGACTTACTAAAGCCCTGATCAAAAAGCGGACCGCGAGATATTACATTCCTTATGCAACGTTTTGGTTTCTACATGGCGCTGCGCGTGCATGGTAGGCTGCATCAACATGGTAGGCTATGATTTCGCGACATCGGCAACCTGCATTTAAGCATTTAAGATAGTTAGTCATGTCAACGTTATTGTTTTGAAAGATGTAATTGCTGTCAAAGCCAACAGACAGTCAATTAGTTTCTAGTCGCTGAAACACCTTAAATAATAGCGACAGATAAGAGAGAAGGTGGAAGTCTCTGACAGTGAGAGAAGGCAGGACATATCTCACAGACGCAAGCCTGCCTGTTGCCTGTTTTTTTAAGTGACGATTTTTTTCTTTTCTTGTAGGCCCATGTACACCATCCTAATTTGAGTTTCTAATATACAGTATATCACGAAAGTGAATACACCCCTCACAGTTTTGCAGATTTTTGAGTATATCTTTTCATAGGAAAGTATTACAGAAATGTAACTTTGACACAATGATTAGTGACCTTTTAACAACATATTTAACCGCTTAAATTTCTTGTTCACTCAGAAAAGAACAAAATACAGCCATTAATGTTTGAACATGTACTCACAAAAGTGAGTACACCCCAGATTAAAATCCGGTAGAGAAGGGGCTATGTTGGCTCGAATCGTCTCGAAATGAAACGAAATGAAAAGGGATGACAAGGGAGGTCATCAGTGTGCGTTTCAACCTTTCTTTGCATTGAACTTTTACATTTTGAGTCTGCATCTGGCTTAAATAGATTGGTGTGAGATTTGAATGCAATCCTATGGAGAATATCATGATCTGCTTCAGTAGTCACAGTGCATGTTGACATGCATGTTTCTTTTAGGTGTATTTCAGATTGCCAATGTTGACAGCATTCATGCATCCCCAAACCATGTCAGTCCCACTACCATGCTTGGCTTATGAGAGGATACACCTTTTTTGTAAAACTCACTTGTTTACCACCACACATGCTTGACACCATCTAAAGCAAATTTGTTTATCTTGGTCTCTTCAGATCACACAACATGGTTCCAGTGATCCATATCCTTGGTCTGTTCATCTCTCTTGAGACCAAGATAAACAAATTTGCTTTAGATGGTGTCAAGCATGTGTGGTGGTAAACAAGTGAGTTTTACAAAAAAGGTGTATCCTCTCATAAGCCAAGCATGGTAGTGGGACTGACATGGTTTGGGGATGCATGAATGCTGTCAACATTGGCAATCTGAAATACACCTAAAAGAAACATGCATGTCAACATGCACTGTGACTACTGAAGCAGATCATGATATTCTCCATAGGATTGCATTCAAATCTCACACCAATTTATTTAAGCCAGATGCAGACTCAAAATGTAAAAGTTCAATGCAAAGAAAGGTTGAAACGCACACTGATGACCTCCCTTGTCATCCCTTTTCATTTCGTTTCATTTCGAGACGATTCGAGCCAACATAGCCCCTTCTCTACCGGATTTTAATCTGGGGTGTACTCACTTTTGTGAGTACATGTTCAAACATTAATGGCTGTATTTTGTTTTTTTCTGAGTGAACAAGAAATTTAAGCGGTTAAATATGTTGTTAAAAGGTCACTAATCATTGTGTCAAAGTTACATTTCTGTAATGCTTTCCTATGAAAAGATATACTCAAAAATCTGCAAAACTGTGAGGGGTGTATTCACTTTCGTGATATACTGTATCAGTTTCAGTAGCCTACAATCTTAAATACCCCTAGTGTAATATTGTATGCAATCACTTGTTTCATTAGTAGGCCTAGGCCTACATTGGATAGACATATAGCCTACTGTATAATTTAGACTGATAGGTTGGCAAATAGCCTACATTTCCATTGTGGAATATTATATTAGGCCTACATAGGTTATCTACACAGTACATTATGCAAATTATTATTTTTATTTTTATTTTATTAATTTATAAAATATTTTTATTTAATTTATTATTTTATGTATTATTTATTATTATTATTTTTGGGTTTAACACGCTATGCGATTAATCACGATTAATCACAGAAAGTCATTGAGTTAATGCGATTAAAGATTTTCATGTTTGCCCACCCCTAGTAATTTCCTTTACAGCAGGGTTTACAGTAACAGTCTTTTTGTCTCTATTTTAGATGAAAGATTTGACCTCTGGTCTGAAGACAAGCTAGTGTTACCTGTGGCTGAAGAAAGGCAGCAGTCTGTTCACCAAAGAGTGTGTGCCACGAAAAAGCCCTTTGCTGCCACTCTACTTGCAAAAAACACATCCACAGACTGTACAAATGGAAACGTCTCCCCCAACTCACCAAACACTAGAGGCCGTCAGGAAGATGAAGATAATGATGATGATGATTATGATGAAGACCATGCTAATGCAGAACCTGAGCACTGCAACAAAAATCCCACTGCGCTCACAGGAGGAACACTCCGTTCTCTCACAAAGTCAAAGACTATGTCAAGGTCACATAAATGTGACTTGTGTAGCAAAGTGTTTTCCTCTGTGTTGAAATTACGCAGTCACAGAAAGAAGCACACGATGGGAGGAGGACCACACAAGTGCACAGCTTGTCCCAAAGCGTTTTTACGACCGCATCACTTGAAAGAGCACCTCAGAATACACACAGGAGAGAAACCCTTTACTTGCAACCAGTGCTCTATGTCATTCCGCACCACTGGGGCACGACATGCCCACAACCTAGTAGTTCATTCAAGCACTCCTTTCTCATGTGGGGAGTGTGATAAGAAGTTTGAGACGAAATCTGATCTGACTGCTCATGCCACGGTACACAGCGAAGACAGGCCGTTCTCCTGTACACAGTGTGACAAGGTCTTCAGACGTGAATGGAAGTTGAAATTACACCTCAAAGCACACACCCTTGAAAAGCACAAGACGGAAGAAAGACAGTACAAGTGCACAGCTTGCCCAAAGACGTTTTTACGACTGCATCACTTGAAAGAGCACCTCCGAATACACACAGGAGAGAAGCCCTATTCTTGCACAGAGTGTTCCATGTCCTTCCGCTACAATTCGCAGCGGTATTCTCACATCCAAGTAGTTCATAACGGAAAGAGCATGCCTTTCTCATGTGGGGTGTGTGATAAGAAGTTCAAGAACAAATATGGTCTGGCAAAGCACGCCACGATGCACACAGGAGAGAGACCATTTCCCTGCTCACAGTGTGACAAGGTCTTCAGACATAAATCGGTGTTAAAACAACACCTCCAAACGCACACCCAAGAAAAGCCCTACAAGTGCCCCATTTGCGATCTCAGATTTGCCCAGAAATCCTACGTCCGCATACACCAGGTATATTGTGCAACGGGCTAAAGATAGCACAAATTGCAAAAGTAATGATTTACACTTTTTATTGATACTATATCCACCCTACATTACATATGAAAAATCTACCTTCATCACTTAAGTGGAACATATTTTTTAAAGGTGCGAAGTAGCAGATTTCCAATGCAATTTGCCATTCAATGGGTGAAATCGGATACTTTTGACCTTGGTAAAAGTATGTTCCACTAAATATTGTTAATATGTGATGCAGAGGGGTTGAAGGATCAATGAACCCTTACATTTGCAATTTGTTTTATGTTTAGTCTGTTACCACAGATTTTATCACATATTTCAGTGCATGCGACTTCATTTGCATATTTAATCATTATATTTCAGAAAACTTGCAATACAAGAAATGTGTGCTTGCATGTGGGTAACCAACTGTGAAAGTCTCAAGTCATTATGTCATATTTTCAAATTTTACCCAATTCACCTAGTATCTCCCATATGCCTTTAATGACACCCTTTGGAACGATGAATGGGAAATCTCCAACTTTGACCTTGAAAAAAAGAATATTCCACTAAATATCAATTGGTTGATTTTTAATGTGAGATGCAAGGGGGTTTAAGGATCACTAAAAAGTCGGAACCATTACTATTGCAGTTTGTCCCATGATTTTGCCTTTTTTGAGCAAGATGGGCCACTGGGGAGTGCTATAATGAGCTCAATTATTTTTGGCCCATATCAGCCTCGTTTACACTGTGGGCCAATGGCTTAGGAAGTTGCTTACCAAAGAAGCACCCCACCTCTGCAGAAAGGTGTCAAGGTGCCTCTGGCAGCCATGTTGAAATTTTCCAAAGTCAGATCTTACTAGATTTTTAGTATGTCATTTACCAGGTGCAATAGTAGTAGAATCCTGCCTACAGGTGGTGCACACAGACGAGGACGAGGCACCCCACATGTGGTAAAGTGTTCCGCTTCGAGTGCACGCTGCAGGGGTGTAAATCACAGCCTTCATGGCAATTCGATTCAATATCAATTCCTTAGACCAACTATTCAAACCAGTGGTTCAGGAAAGGTGTCTTGTCATTTTCATCTATTTGTTTTAAATCATGAATCTGACTGTTAAGCACATTGAGCTGCATGTCTTGTATGAAATCCTGTACGCCTCCTGTACTTGTTAGATGCGTCCCACGCATCTCTATAAGAGGCTTTGGTGTCCGTCCGTCCGTCCGTCCGTCCGTCCGTCCTTCCGTCCGTCCGTCCGCCCTCCCGTGATGGGTTTCTGAATTGTGATTCCCTCTTGTGATTCCCTCTTGTGTCCACAAGGTGGCAGTCGCTCAGTTTTGGCCTGGAGCTCATGCGTGCAAACCAAAAGCTCTTTGCCAGTGAGAAAAACATGGCGGCACTTCCTGTTGATTTTCACATGAAAGTTTTGCTTAATTTAAAGTCCCTAAGCGACTATAAATGTTGTGGCTTCCATATATTGATGTAAAAGTGCCCCACAAAGTAATGAAGCACAACAAAGTTACTCCACATTACCATTTGACCACTCGTTTTTCTATGCTAACAGGGTAGCTAATGTAGCATTGTAAATGATCCAGGGAGAAAGGGGGAAATGTTGTGATTTCAGTCCGCCTGAGGCAACGATTTTCGTGGGGAAGATGACCTGCATCTCGGTGGCATTGAACCACGCCCCCGTGCCTTATTTGGCTCGCTCAGCACGTGCGTCCTCAGTCCAATCGCAATGCTTTATTTTCCCCAGACGTTTAATCGCATTTAAGTGAAAGTGCCATGTATACACATCGCAAAATAACTCTTAATCCGATCTATTTAAATCGCATTTATTAAATCGGACTTAAAAACATCACGTACACGTAGCCAATGTCTCATTGATTAGTTTATGGAACTTACGGTTTGTCTGTTACGGCCCACGAAGACAATATCCACGTGAAAACGCAAACGCCTGCAAACCACTGTTTTGACAGAAATACAGTTCACCTGTCGCCTACTCTGTTTTCTTCCCAAAGCGGCATTTAAAAGTATTCCATGAAATCCAACATCAACGTCACTTCAAATAGGTGACAGCATCATGCACACACATGAAATAACACTTCAGTGAGGGGGGGACATCACTGCTCTCATATTAAAGTGAAAAGAGAATTTCACATTTTAGTTTATTTAATGTAGGCCTATGCAAAATTGCAAATAGCCTATTCATTGAAATGTTTCATTGTAATTCATTGTAATGTTTGCCTGTTTTTTATGTTTGTAATTATTTATTTATTTTAAATAAAAAATCGTGATTAAAAAAAAATAGCCTAACAAAAATAGAGATTTTATGTTAAAAAAAAATGTGATATGGGATGGACCGATGGCCCCCCTAAGCTAAATTCGCCTTAGGTCCCCACATTGCTAAATGTAGTGTAAGGGATTATTTTGAAAAGACAGTAACATGTAATCAGCAATGCATTACAGTTTTTCAGTAAATTGCCCAACACTGTTGAAATCCTATGGTACTTTTTCAAATCCAGGCTTATACAGTACATGGTAGGCTTATTGATAAATTGCCTTGACAGGTTATGAGGAGGCCAAGGGGGCGTTTGGGCAAAAAAGGTTCAGAACGGGCATAGACGGACGCATCTGTTGTCCGCCTGTCGGACTTGTTATTGTTATGCACACTGATAAGGCGCCCCACATCTGTAGCACGTGTGGGCAAGTAGCCTGATAAACCAGCCCAAATGTGAGACTGGATGTGTAATTTAGCCTGGCCCCGATGAACGATACATCCTAAGATTGTTGATGAGAACAACCTGATGTTTTTCAAACTGTGCCTGTGCCTAATAGGCCGGCGCTCTGACCAATCAGCGATCTTCCTCGTTGAATGTGCTTTCCCAACGTTTGAAACCCCGCCCGCTTTGATTCAAAACAAATCTGTGATTGGTTTGCCAGATTCAGGGCACAGTGTTCAAAATGTTTTCAATCCGAGGCCAGACCCACTCACTAGCCAAAATGTTTTGGCGTCCAGCAGGTGGCGCTGGTTTACTAGGCACGTGGGCAAGCGTTCCGCTTCGAGTGCATGCTGTAGGGGTGTTAATCACAGCCTTCATGGAGAAGGGAACTCTGAAACTTGGGTGTTTTGTGTTGTGTTTTTTTTTTTTCTTCCTCTTCTTCACCAGGTGGTGCACACTGACAAGGCGCCCTACGTCTGCAACACGTGTGGGCAAGCGTTCCGCTTCGAGGGCACGCTACGGAAACACCAGAAGCGTCGGCACATGGGGGAGGAGCTACGGGCGCTTTGCTCCGTCTGTGGCAAGACGTTTGCTAGCCAGACTAACCTGACTGACCATTACATGGCAATCCACGCCGAGCGGAAAGAGTCGCACCCTTGCCTCCTCTGTGGAAAGGTATTCCCTTACAATTTAATAATACACACACACACGCATTATACACTCACTGGCCTCTACATTAGGAACACCTGTTACACCTGCACATTGGGGCAAATTTTTGATCACCCAATCACATGGTGGCAACTCAATGAATTTGTGCATGTGGATATGGTCGAGACAAGCATCATGGGGTAGAAAGGTTATTTAAATGACTTTGAACATGACATGGCTGTCAAGCCGAAAGGGCTTGATTTGATTTCAGAAAACACTGATGTACTGGGTTTTTTACCTACAACCATCTCTAGGGTTTACAAAGAATGGTACAACAAAGAAAAAAATGCAGTGAGCAGCGATTCTCTGGGCAAAAATGCCTTGTTGATGGCAGCAGTCAGAGGAAAATGGCCAGACTGGTTTGAACTGATAAAAAGGCAATATTTTAGTCAAATAACTACTCATTACAACCAAGGTATGCATAAGAGAGTCCCTGATTACAAGCACATTGAGCTGCATCAAATCTTGAGGCAAATGGGCTATAGCAGAAAACCACATTTGGTGCCACCCCTGTCAGCTAAGAGCAGGAAAATGAGGCAACAATTTGGACAGGCTCACCATGAACGAGACTAGAAGATTGGAAAAATGTTGGCTGGTCTGATGAGTCTTGGTATCTACTGCAACACTCAGGTGGAATGGTCAGAATTTGGCGTCAACAACATGAAAACATGGGTCTACCCTGCCTTACATCAACGTTTCAGGCTGGGGATATAATGGCATAAGGATTTATTTATTTTTTGGCATAAGGATATACAATTTGGGCCAATTTGTATCAATTTATAGTGGAGAGAGAGGGAGTCCGAGGAATGTGACCTTCTTCAGGGCTAATCAATTCAGGGCTTCAATTAGCCCTGAAGAAGGTCCGAATAGCGTCGGCTATCAGTGTCCATGTATCAATAAAGGACTATTAACACGTACTTCAGAGTGCCAATCCTCTCTCTCTCTCTACTACAAGTTTGCAACTTTGGATACCGATGAGTGCCTGAAGGTTTTTTCATACTACTACCCCACAGACGCAACTCATCTTTTCTCTTTTTCTCTAGTACCAATTTATCTTTGTTGGAATGCCACAGCCTAGCTAAGTATTGTTGCAGGCAGTTCTGAAGGCCAGTTCTGAAGGGGGTCCAACTCAGCATTAGAGAGGTGTTTATTAGAGAGGTGTTTATAATATACGTATATTCAATTCAATTCAATTCAAAGAGCTTTATTGGCATGACGAATATGAATACAGTCATGTTGCCAAGCAGTCATACAAATAATTGGAATCACAACAGATAAAGGTAAAAGGTATGGATATGGCTATACATACAGTATATCCAACTAACATTTATACATGCATCAAATTAACATTTCTATATGCATCCAACTAAGCTTAACATTTCTGAGGTTTGAGTTGACTAATCGTCCAAGACAGTGTTTCCCAACCTTTTTTGTGCCAAGGCACACTTTTCCCCTTGAAAAAATCTCGAAGCACACCACCAACCAAATATGATGAAATGATGAAAAACAAATTATTCTCTGATAAGAATGACTATATTGTTAATATAGGCGGCTACAAAGTGTCTTGAATAGCAATCAAATAAACACAAAACTGTATTTTTTAGTCATATTTTATATTTCCTCTTTCA
Organism: Engraulis encrasicolus; assembly: GCF_034702125.1. Taxonomy (NCBI): domain Eukaryota; kingdom Metazoa; phylum Chordata; class Actinopteri; order Clupeiformes; family Engraulidae; genus Engraulis; species Engraulis encrasicolus. The sequence goes on from NC_085857.1 coordinate 55,337,258, forward strand.
AATAAAAAGTGCACTTAAAGTTCACTTCTTAAGGAAGCTACAAACTTCAAAGTAGGCCTACAATTTACAAATTGTTATTCTGTCCAAAAGCATTCTATTAGCAGGAATAAGCCTACATACAATAATGCTTATTCTGACAGTAATAATAATAATAATATAATACATTTTATTTTTGAGCGCCTTTCAAAATACCCAAGGACACTTTACAATCAAAAACAAATACATAACAGTAGAGAAAGTATAACAAAGCTTCAGTGAATTAACAATAGGAGAGTAATAAAAATGCAAGAATAAAATAGAAATAAAAGTAACTTACAATAAAATAAATGTTTTTTAAAATAAGAAAAAAGAAGTAGAATGCATTTGAAAATAAAATAAAAATGAGGGGGGAAAATAATATGTAAAGTAAAAAAAAATAGACTGATAATTAAAATAAGTGGAAGTGCCTGTCAGTGAAGTTAAAAAGCAGAAGAGAAAAGGTGTGTCTTTAGCTTAGATTTGAAAGTAGATAGTGTAGAGCATTGACGAAGTGAAAGTGGAAGAGAATTCCAAAGTTTGGGGCCAACAACACTAAATGCCCTGTCGCCCATGGTGCGCAGGTGTGTGGAGGGAACAGTAAGGAGGAGTGAGTCAGTGGATCGTAGTGTGCGGGTGGGATTGTATGGGGTGAGGAGACTTGTGATGTAGGAGGGTGCAAGGTTGTGCTGGGCCTTGTATACGAGGAGGAGAATTTTGAAATGGATACGTGAATGGATAGGAAGCCAGTGTAATTGATAGAGGATAGGGGTAATGTGATGCCAGGGTCTGGTGTGTGTAAGTAATCTAGCTGCTGAGTTTTGAATGTATTGTAGACGGTTAATCAATTTAGTGGGGAGACCAGTGAGTAGGGCATTGCAATAATCTAATCTGGAGGTTACAAAAGAGTGAATGAGGGTCTCAGCAGAGGTAGGGGTGAGAGAGGGGCGGAGTCTGGAGATGGTTTTAAGGTGGAAAAATGCAGTTTTGGTGAGGTGTTTAATATGGGATTCAAAGGAGAGCGAAGAGTCGATGATGACGCCCAGATTTTTTACTTCAGAGGAAGTGGAGGTAAAATAGTCAGGGATAGAGAACTGAGAAAGGTTTATCTTTCTAAGTAATGATGGGGTGGCGATGATGATGGCTTCGGTTTTGCTTTGATTAAGTTTAAGAAAATTTTGGGTCATCCAATTACTAATTTCATTGAGGCAAGTTGTTAAGTTAGCAAGGGGGAGTGGATGGGAGGGTTTAGTGTGTATGTAGATTTGGGTGTCATCTGCATAACAATGGAAATTTAGGCCATGTTTTCGGAGAATGTTACCAAGGGGAAGAATATAGATGATGAAGAGTAGGGGGCCTAAAACTGAGCCTTGTGGAACACCATGTGTGAGGAGTGAATTTGGAGACCGGAAATCACCAATAGAGACAAACTGCTCTCTTCCAGTTAGATAGGACCTGAACCATGAGAGTGCAGTACCATTGATGCCCAGTAGGGTTTCCAGCCTTGTGAGAAGGACGTTGTGGCAGACTGTGTCAAAAGCAGCTGTTAAATCAAGTAGCAGGAGGATACTGAAATGGCCTGAATCCGCAGCTAATAAAAGGTCGTTTACGACCTTGACTAGTGCAGTTTCAGTGCTATGCTTAGCCCTGAGCCCAGACTGCAGTTCCTCCCATAGGCTAAATGATGTCATGTGTTCTTGAAGCTGTAAGGCCACAGTACGCTCTAGCAGCTTGGAGATGAAGGGAAGGTTTGAGATGGGACGGTAGTTTTTAAAATCATCCGCTGCAGCTCCAGCTTTTTTGAGGATAGGCGTGATGGCTGCAATCTTTAGGGAGTTTGGAACTATGCCTGTCAGGAGAGAAGTGTTAATCATGTTGGTAAGGAGGGGACTAAGAACTGGTAGAGAGGCCTTGACAAGAGAGCCTGTAACAAGACAGTAGCAACGTTTGGGAAATATTTCACTGAAGATGCATATGTACAAATATCAATCTCTGTATATTTCACTCACTTAATCTTAATGTGAAACCTATGCGTCTTTCACCTTTGGCTGAGGCCCGCCCTAAAATGCTGTTTGACCACAATCACAGCGCTGCAAAAGGACAAGGTCGGTCAGAAGAAGTCGGACAGTTTGACAGCGCTCCATGAACTCAAAGCGGAAATCTCATGTTTTCAAATGCAAGATGTTACGGTCATATTATTATTAAAAACTGATTGGAAATTGTGCCTGGGGTGTTTGTGACAAAGGTGCAAGTTTCCCTGCGAGGTAACAGGAGGTAATCGCTTTCCCCTTTCCCTAAAACCAGGCTAATTATGCTTACCAGCAGTTGGATAGTCTGGCATCCTCACACTCGACTAGAAAGCAGGCGGATTAATAAACTACGTTGTGTGCTCAATCATGCCACCACCTCACTCGTTTAACTTTTCAGTAAGGTTGTAAGCAAATCTGTTTCAGGGTAGGATTTTGGTTTTCTGACCTAATTAATGAAGAAACAGCGCTAGCAAAGTTAACTATCAGTCACGTCAGGAGGATTGTTTTGACTAGCAGCTGATGGACGTTTTTTGGCTACTGAAGATACATCAATGCAATTCGCTACCTGCTGCCACTTAGTGATAAGGAATTATTTCATGCTTAGGACGACAGTCAACAGCAGACACTAGGCTACTAGAAAATGACATGGGCATTATTTGCTGATAACGATAAATTCACAAAAAAAAAAAAAAATCCACGGCACACCTGATGATCTCTCACGGCCGCGGCACAGTGGTTGGGAAACACTGGTTCAAGAGATGGTGACTAGCTGCAATAATACTTTGAAAGCGATTCTTTCGGGAGGTGGCATTGTGAAACGTACTTTGCTGCAAAAAGGGACAGAGGCCCCTCTCCTGACAGAATGGCCAGCTTTCTGTCAGTCTCAAGGGTACCAAACTCTGCCTTATATTTTCATATGTAGGGTATATACGTATATATATATACAGTGCCCCCCATAATTATTGGCACCCCTGGTTGAGATGTGTTAAAAGCCTTAAAATAAATTCAGTGTTTATTGCAGAAGAATACTGTCACACTGAAAATTGTAGGAAAATGTAGCCTTCAACTCAAATGAATTGTAAGAAAATAAAAAAATCCCTGACTAAAAAATAATTATTTTTCATTAAATCACCTGTTCCACAATTATTGGCACCCTTAACAATTCCCAGGAAATAAATGTAATTGAAGCATTTCTGTCATTTCTTCAGTAGTTTACAAAGTTTACCAGAGTATGTAGGAACATTTAATTAGTAATTCATCACTTCCTGTTTCCCTGGGGTATAAATATGACGTGACACCGAGGCCATTTCTCTTATCCACTCTTAAACATGGGAAAGACAAAGGAACACAGCATACAAGTGAGGCAGATGTGCGTCGACCTTCACAGGTCAGGCAGAGGCTACAAGAAGATTGCCACTCAACTGCAGCTGCCCATATCCACTGTGAGAGGAATAATTAAGAAGTTCAAAACAACTGGAACAGTGGTAAACAAGCCTGGACGAGGACCCAAGTTTATTTTGCCACCACGCACAGTGAGGAGGATGGTAAGAGACATCAAAAGATCTCTAAAGCTCACTGTTACAGAATTACAACAAATGGTAGCATCCTGGGGTCACAAAGTCTCCAAATCAACCATCAGGCGCTGTCTACACGCCAACAAGCTGTTTGGGAGGCATGCACGGAGAAAACCCTTCCTCACTCACAATCATAAACGCAAGCGTCTGGAGTTCGCCAAGCGGTATTGGGGCTTCAACTGGGACCGTGTGCTTTGGTCAGATGAGACCAAGATTGAGCTTTTTGGCAACAAACACTCTAAGTGGGTCTGGCGTAACAAGAAAGATGCGCATGCTGAAAAGCACCTCATACCCACTGTGAAGTATGGGGGTGGATCAGTGATGCTGTGGGGCTGTTTCGCTTCCAAAGGCCCTGGGAACCTTGTTAGGGTGCATGGCATCATGAATGCTTTGAAATACCAGGACATTTTAAATCAAAATCTGTTGCCCTCTGCCCGAAAGCTGAAGCTGGGTCGTCACTGGGTCTTTCAGCAAGACAATGACCCTAAACATATGGCCAAATCTACACAGAAATGGTTCACCAGACACAAAATCAAGCTCCTCCCATGGCCATCTCAGTCCCCTGACCTCAACCCCATTGAGAACCTGTGGGGTGAGCTGAAGAGGAGAGTACAGAGGAGAGGACCCAGGTCTCTGGATGATTTAGAGAGATTCTGCAAAGAGGAATGGCTGAAGATCCCTCTTTCTGTCTTTTCCCATCTTGTGCAACATTATAGGAGAAGATTAGGTGCTGTTTTGTTGGCAAAAGGGGGTTGTACAAAATATTAACACCAATAAACCACTAATAATTGTGACACATTATTTGATGTCAAATAATTATTTCTTTATGTGGGATTTTTTCCCCACTGAATAAATGCACTTGTATTGAAGGTTGGATTTTTCTCTTTTTTTTCCATTAAGGTCCCATATTATTTAGAAAAAAAATAAAATAATTGGAAGCTAAAAAACACATCTCAACCAGGGGTGCCAATAATTATGGAGGGCACTGTATGTATATATATATATATATATATATATATATATATATATATATATATATATATATATATATATATATATATAATGCCTACTTCTAAGCCTGAATAACCTGAGGCAGCATCACATGGGTAGAAAGTGGCGCACCCTTTCCCCATTTGTGGAAAGGTACTCAATTATACACACTCACCGGCTAATTAATTAGGAACACCTCACTAGTGCTGGGTTGGATCCCGTTTTGCCTTCAGAATTGCCTGAACTGCCTGCAACAATACTCTGGTAGAGTATTGCTAAGAAAAAAATCTTATGCCATTATGTAATGTAATGTAATCTCCAGCCTGAAATGTTGATGTTGTGAGGCAGGGTCGATCCATGTTGTGTGATGCAGGAAAAGGTGAACAACGAAGAAAATTCTGGGGACACCATACACAGCTTACTGTAGTTTTTTCTTACTTTATTTTTGGGAAACGAAAAAAAGTTTGAAGTTTCTTCATTTAAATAACCTTTCCTCTCCATTATGATGTATAGACTTGGCACCATGTGATTGGCTGATCAGGAGTTTGCCTCAGTGAACAGTTGTAAAGGTGTTCCTATTAAAGTGGCCAGTGAGTGTAATGTAATTTAAATATTATGCATACTGTATATTTAGATACATGCAGTACAGGCCAAAAGTTTGTACACATTTTTGTCATTCAATGCCTCATTATTTGTCTGGCTATTTTCAGTAAATTGTAGATTCTGGCAGAGGACATCAAAACACGTACAGTTGTGTGCATAAAAATAGCAGTGCCTTCACAAAGATGAGTAAATGTCAAAATTCTTCAAATAAATTGCACTTCAATGCCCCAAAATGCTTGAGGACACTTTGCATCCACTGCACATTGTATTTCAAAGAAGAAAATTGGGAGAAGTAATTAAATTTCAAAGTATTTCATAGAAAGTGGAGAAATGTCATGTTAAAAAAAATAGCTGTGTTGACTAGCCTAGAAATCTAGACGCCCCTAGCGACCGCAAATTGAATTTGCTCCCGGGGGCAGTCTAGCGGACCCCGGTCGTTTTGCGAGGCTGAAAGTTATCCGATGACAGGGCCAATCAAATCGCGAGGTGGGCCAGGCTACTTAGTAAACAGGAAACTTTCTAAGAAGAAGCATGGTGTCCGTCCGTGCTACGTACAGCACGAAAGTGTTCACTTAATTTAAAAAGCCTGGATGATAATACATTTCGTGTCTGACATGGATTGATGTAATAATACACCATGAACTTATCGGACACAAATCACAACACATTACCATTTGATCATTCGATGTTTTAAACTAGCTCGGTAAGCTAAGTTGAGCATTTTACAGAACCAGATCACACGCTATTATCAGACCACTACTGTAGGTGTAGAATGAAATTGCTGCCCCAATTTCTAATAAGACACAATCACATGCCATTAAAAACGAGACATTTGGGAGCTTTGAAAGTCTTTCAGTAGCTTACTAAATAGATGGGAATTACATAGTCTACCAAGCTAGTGGCTAGCTAACCTGTCGTCAGCCTTGTATTATATGCCTGCCCCAAATTCTAGTAAGATCCATGTCATTAAAAACGAGACATTTGGGAGCTTTGGAAGTCTGTAAGTCGCTTACTAAATAGATGGGAATGACACCTAGTCTACCGAGCTAGCGGCTAGCCAATCTGTCGTCAATTACACAGAGCTTGGTATCCGTGTATTAGTTATGGGTATACAGCTAGCTAGCTAACACCGAACATGCCATTGACAACAATCATAAATATAACCATTTAACAAGCCCAAATGGCTCAACATTTCGCTGGTTGATCAAGGAGGGCCATGTGGTTGAAAACGAGGCATTTTTGAACTGTATAAGTGAAAACACGATTTATTAGGACACTTTTGTGGCTGTGGTCATCACACGCAGATTCCCTGATTGTCGCTCACAACGCAGGACGTTCCCCGGCCGGCTGGGTATACAGCTAGCTAGCTAACACTGAACATGCCATGTTGACAACAATCATAAATATGACCATTTAACAAGCCCCAAATTGCTCAACATTTCGCTGGTTGATCAAGGAGGTCTGTGTGGTTGAAAACGAGGCATTTTTGAACTATGTAAGTGAAAACACGATTTATTGGGAAACTTGTTTGTGGCTGTGGTGATCACACGCATTCACTGCTACGACGCCTCGGAGTTGCCGCTTCACAAGACAGCTGTGACGTTACACAGAAGTGTGTGGGGATTGGTTGTTTGCCATCCAATTGCGTGGCGTTGAGTGCTGAAGCAACCGTTTATCCCGCCCACACTGCTGCCCAGCCCTCCTAGACCCTGGTACAGCTTTTTGCTGTACGGCGTCTAGATTTCTAGGCTAAGTGTTGACATCTGTCTTTGGAAACTCAGAGATGTTCTGTACAAACTAACAAATTCTTGTCAATTCACCTTTGCTGAGCATCCTAAACTAATATATCCTAACTAATCTATCCCCCCGACGTCAACATGGGAGAACTGATGCTTTCACACGTTAAAAAGCATCTGCCAAATGTAATGTAATGTAATGTAATGTCATTCATTCATTCATTCATTCATTCATTCATTCATTCATTCATTCATTCATTCATTCAAAGGTGTTCGACTGTGCAAACTACTTGCGCAAGCACCAGAGGACCCACACGCGTGAGAAACGATACGAGTGCAGCGTCTGCGGGGAGAAATTTGCCTACAACCGGAGCCTGCAAAATCACCTGGCGAAAATGCACAACATCATGCAGGGGCAGGACCACACGGTCCAGAAACGCTACCACTGCAGCGTCTGCGGGGAGAAATTCGCCTACAGCCGAAGCCGGAAGGAACACCAGGCGAAAATGCACAACAACATGCAGGGGCAGAGTCACCAGGTGAATGTGCACGACTTGGAGCAGAATCACCAGGCAACAGTGCAGGAATTGGGGCAGTTCAGTCCCACAAAGTGAACAGACGTAAGGTGTTGGTAGTCCAGACCTACGACATGATGTGAAGTCAGGGCTGGACTAGGTCAGAAATAGGGCCCGGGCACTTTTGGCTTAAAGGGGCCCCTCAAAATTCACGTCACAGAACTGACTCTGACCAGAAATGACTATTCCGAATATTTGACAGGTCCAGCTAATCTGAAGGACTACATCACATACTACATAAATGCCTCATTGCAATTGCTGTTATTTGAAAACCCATTGGACCACTCCAGACTCAACCATGATCAGCTGAATTCCAGTAGGCCCATGTGCGGCTCCAACAGAACACAGTAGAGTGATTACCATGATATGGCATGAAACACACACACATAACTATGTAAGGCATTACTAGGTGTTTGATTTTAGCCATTCTACTCCAAGCTTTATAAAACCGTTTAAAAATCTTTTTTCAAACGTTCTATGTGTTGTCTAGAATCCAGCATGTTCTTTTTAAAGAGTCAGAGAGCATGGTGTCCAATTCTTGATTTTAACGGGTTTATTTATCCAAAGCATCTGACCTAAAGCATTTTGAATTCTGGCCTCCTGAGACCTTACCCTAACAGCAACAACAGAAAAAAATCCTGTGTTTCCATAGTTTATCTCCTTTTTGTAGTTGAAACTGACCACCCCCCATCTGTCTCCAAGGTGTGGGGGTTTCCATTGTTACCAGGTGAATCGTTGGCTCATTTCATTCCACTGGCACCATTGGCCAGACCTCCTGAGGTGTTTCTTGCCTAGTGTTCTTGAAAGTCCACAGAATAGACTAATAAAACATTTGCAAAGTATACAGAATATGATTATGACTTTTTATTAAATATGTCCTCTCATCGTTATTTCCTTAATGCTGCTGTGTTCCCCATTGTATTGAATGCGTTATGCGTTGGTCCTGTAAAAAAAACAAAACAAAAAACCTTGTGGTTGCTTTGTTTCAAGCCGTTTTTGCAAGTTAGCAAGGTGCTTGTGCACAAACGAGAGGGTTTTCCGGGTTTCTCGTGGATATCCATCTCTGATTGGCTCCCACCACTATTAAGCCTTGCATGTGAGTTCAACTTGGGGTGACCGTCCGTTTTTCAAAAGGAGTGAGTAAAACATTTTTTTTTATCGGAAGTTGGCCTTTAAACATTCTCAATGCCAATTTTTGCATTTATGTCAATATATTTTCATAGGTTTTGCCAAGTGTTTTAATGCCATACACTCATCGTAGATGGTCTTTCACACTCATAGGCTACAAACAGACACACACACACACACACATCACTACTACATCAGTACTACATCAGTTAAGTGTGTCATTACCATGTTGTTACACACATCACTACAGCAGTATTGTAAGCATAACATTTCTAACGGGCTGTATGCAGGGTTCTAAATTAACATCAAATGGTTTGTAGCTATTACTAGCCCAGTCAGCACACACTCACTAATGGGTCAAAGTGAAAATTGTCTTGTAAAATAATTGTAGCCCAGCTATGATTAGTAGCCCGGCACACTCACTAATGGGTCAAAGTGGTTAGGCTCTAGTTCATTTTTCTACCAGCCAAACTGAAATTTCACCAGCATTTGGCTGGTGTTGAGGTCTGGCTGTATGACGTTCTCATGTTGTGACTTATGAAGTAAACATTTTACACACTTCATGGCCGCAGCAGTGCATTACCTGTTGGCTTAGCCATAGTGTGAAATGGCTCATTCTAGTTGCCTGGCTTTCGATTCTGTCTGCGCAGCAATCCAACTATTATGAGATAGCCATCGCATTTAAAACCCATCAAGTGTTCAGAATGAGCTACTCACAGTAGTAAATCATGGGAGGCATGCATCATGCATTTGATTTCCCAAGTAGCCTAACCTGTCCAACACTGGATGAATGAAAAGTTGTTTAGCCGCATACGTAAATCAAACTCAGATACTATGCTACATGTCTTTGCTACTATGCTACATGTCATTGTCTGGGCAGCCATGGCCTAACGGTTAGGGAGTTGGTCTTTCAATCTGGGGGTTGTAGGTTTGAATCCCACCTGACCTCTCCCTACACCTGCATCCATGGCTAAAGTGACCTTGAGCAGTGCACTCAACCCCACATTGCTCCAGGGACTGTAACCAATACCCTGAGAAATAGTAATTGAAAGTCGCTCTGGATAAAAGCGTCAGCTAAATGTATTGTAATATAAAATGTTCATTTGTCTGCTAGCCTACTGGCCATTAGAATTTCCCAAAGACACCTACATTTTGACACAGCAACGTTTCTCACTATTGACTGGATAGTGCAGGGGTGGGGAACCTTTTTCATTCGAAGGGCCACTTCAAATTCATTCAAGGGTCGTAGAAGTCATCCAAGGACTGTACTATGAAGACAAACCGGCATGTCCCCCAGCAATTTAGACCTATATTGATGGCAGCCAGCTTTAAAACAGATACCACCTTCTCTAGGTCCCCTGAATATACAGTAACTGAGTTGTATTGCAAATACATTTTCTAAGATTCCTTTATGAAATATGTCCTATTTCATGCATAAAATTTCATGTGAAGCTGCATAAAATTACATCAGGGGTCGGATAAAACTGCCTCAAGGGCAGTAAACGGCCCTCGAGACATAGGTTCCCCACCCCTGGGATAGTGTCTGGCAAATCTCCCTTGGCACTTAGCAACCTCCATCCCACAGATGCCTACGACCCTTTATACTAGCAGTACCTGTATACAAAAAGGCAGTTCAGATGTGTGGCCTATGACTGGTCTGGGGGTGGGGGTGGGGGTGACGGGGGTTGAGGGGCACTCAAGAAGATATGTGCTGTGTATCAGGTGTTTGTGTGTAGGACAGTGTTGCACAGCGCTAACAGGTGACTGTGACCGTGATGATTATGGGTAGCAGCTGACTACAGCTAAATGCAGGCAGACAGTTGGGGCTGTAGTGATAACAGGTAGAGAGTTGTGGTTTGTGGTGATAACGGCAGCTTCTGAGGGTGGGTTGATGAAGTGGAGAGAGGAGGAGAGTTTACCGTAAGCCAGATACACATGGAGGGTAAAGCTGGTAGAGATTGCAGCTCCTGTTGATGTGTTCAAAGGCAGACAGACGGTCTGTAACTAACTACTGTAAAGTAGACAGTAAATATGGCCATGTAGTGGAAGGGAGAGGAGGGTTTACCGTAACATGACCCAGGAACACTAAGAAAGCAGGTAGAGAGTTAACTACAGTGCCCTCCATAATTATTGGCACCCCTGGTTGAGATGTGTTAAAAGCCTTAAAATAAATTCAGTGTTTATTGCAGAAGAATACTGTCACACTGAAAATTGTAGGAAAATGTAGCCTTCAACTCAAATGAATTGTAAGAAAATAAAAAAATCCCTGACTAAAAAATAATTATTTTTCATTAAATCACCTGTTCCACAATTATTGGCACCCTTAACAATTCCCAGGAAATAAATATAATTGAAGCATTTCTGTCATTTCTACAGTAGTTTACAAAGTTTACCAGAGTATGTAGGAACATTTAATTAGTAATTCATCACTTCCTGTTTCCCTGGGGTATAAATATGACGTGACACCGAGGCCATTTCTCTTATCCACTCTTAAACATGGGAAAGACCAAGGAACACAGCATACAAGTGAGGCAGATGTGCGTCAACCTTCACAGGTCAGGCAGAGGCTACAAGAAGATTGCCACTCAACTGCAGCTGCCCATATCCACTGTGAGAGGAATAATTAAGAAGTTCAAAACGACTGGAACAGTGGTAAATAAGCCTGGACGAGGACCCAAGTTTGTTTTGCCACCACGCACAGTGAGGAGGATGGTAAGAGAAATCAAAAGATCTCCAAAGCTCACTGTTACAGAATTAGAACAAATGGTAGCATCCTGGGGTCACAAAGTCTCCAAATCAACCATCAGGCGCTGTCTACACGCCAACAAGCTGTTTGGGAGGCATGCACGGAGAAAACCTTTCCTCACTCACAATCATAAACGCAAGCGTCTGGAGTTCGCCAAGCGGTATTGGGGCTTCAACTGGGACCGTGTGCTTTGGTCAGATGAGACCAAGATTGAGCTTTTTGGCAACAAACACTCTAAGTGGGTCTGGCGTACCACGAAAGATGCGCATGCTGAAAAGCACCTCATACCCACTGTGAAGTATGGGGGTGGGTCAGTGATGCTGTGGGGCTGTTTCGCTTCCAAAGGCCCTGGGAACCTTGTTAGGGTGCATGGCATCATGAATGCTTTGAAATACCAGGACATTTTAAATCAAAATCTGTTGCCCGAAAGCTGAAGCTGGGTCGTCACTGGGTCTTTCAGCAAGACAATGACCCTAAACATATGGCCAAATCTACACAGAAATGGTTCACCAGACACAAAATCAAGCTCCTCCCATGGCCATCTCAGTCCCCTGACCTCAACCCCATTGAGAACCTGTGGGGTGAGCTGAAGAGGAGAGTACAGAGGAGAGGACCCAGGTCTCTGGATGATTTAGAGAGATTCTGCAAAGAGGAATGGCTGAAGATCCCTCTTTCTGTCTTTTCCCATCTTGTGAAACATTATAGGAGAAGATTAGGTGCTGTTTTGTTGGCAAAAGGGGGTTGTACAAAATATTAACACCAGACATTATTTGATGTCAAATAATTATTTCTTTATGTGGGATTTTTTCCCCACTGAATAAATGCACTTGTATTGAAGGTTGGATTTTTCTCTTTTTTTCCATTAAGGTCCCATATTATTTAGAAAAAAAATAAAATAATTGGAAGCTAAAAAAACACATCTCAACCAGGGGTGCCAATAATTATGGAGGGCACTGTATGTGGAGGAAGGAAGTGTTTACTCTGGTCTTAGACAGTTAATTATCCAATTTTAAGCATTCTTCTTTTGTTCATCCGCATCCATATACTCCATTTTGAGTATCAAGAACCAGATATTTTTAGCTGCAAAACTTACTGTACTTAAGTAGTGGTAAATATTAGTTTCTATCCATCCTTCTCTTTGGCCATTTAAATTTCATAAGAAAAGTAAACAGGCCTACACAAGAGACTGTCAATATAGGAGAAGACGTAAAACTTCAGGAGGCGTCAATTCATTATGCCAATATGGCGCATGCTTGCACATATTCCACCTGTCCAGCAACAAGAGCCAATTGTTTGCTGATCTCCGCAATCATTTATCCAATCATCTCGCCGTCTCACCGCGTAAGCTTTTACGACTGCTCAAACCCAATTGGTAGGCTATGCCCTCGGAATCTACTTTCTCCGATCCTTTGCAGATGACATGTGCGACTCACATCGGGTAGCTACTCACTTGGGGTTACTACAGAGTCTGCGCACTTCATCTCACAGACTGCAGACCAGAATGTGTTGTTATGAAATGCTTTGCATGTGCAGTTCAACACATGAAAAATGAACTTTGATGGTGCAGTTAGTTTAGAAACAGGGTCATTTTACAGGCTGCACCACAGCCAGTTGAAAAACAGCTTCTCCACTCACCACTTTTCCGGGTGGTACTGCATTCTAGGGCCGCCAAGGGAGGAGTGCAGACTCCATTCGGAATGAATAGGCTACGCACTTTAGACAGCGCCCCTAAGTGAACTGCAGGCATGGATCAACTAGTTAGTAGGGAGGCTATTTTTCAACCGTCATCATAAGCCCCTCTCAGCTGTATCCTCCTCAATGCCCCTTTAGGGCTTGCCAATGCCTCTTGTATCGCTCCTGTTGAGAAACACTAGACTAATAGAAGCAGAAACACATACAGTGAATTAATAACTCATCGAAACAGAAAAACTCACCAATGCATAGAATAATTTGATGAAAAATAGTTTATTTTAACAACAATATAACATATTTCTTGTCTTCAACATAGCTGTTGGCAAGATCATCCAGCACTTTTGAACAGACAAGTCAGACAAGTATTCATACCCCTTGAAATGTTTAATATTTTGAACTTGGGCACATTCAGACATAACTTTGCCTTGCATAAACATTCATACACCTTGACATTTGTAATATTTTGAACTGGCATTAAGTCATAAAACCTATTTTACAGGGATATCAAACAAAACTACATCTTTTAAGTATTGCAAAGCAGTGTTTCTCAGCGCCCTTTTCACATCACCTAAATTTCCAGTTTAGTTCGTTCATCAGCAAACTAATGGCAAGACTTTATATTAGAGCACGCAGCACATTTCAACCCACACATTTACACATGACCGTCATTGGCCCCAAATATCGGCTTAAGGAAATCGGCAGTCCATCTCCGCCATTGGCCAAGGGTGATGGAGCAAAATCGGCATTGGCCATTGAAAAACCTACATCGGTTGACCCTTACTACAAAGGCCTTTCTACTGTACATGTGGTCAGGGTGCGATTTGTAGGGGGGGATGGGGGGGATGGGGGGGATTGTCCCCCCTTCTGGTCTTAATACCGTCAATTTTTCTACATGATTTTATCACAGTTCAATGTATTTCCATTGATATTGCTTACAATCTGAAACACATCCCCCCCCTTCTGGTTTTCCGACAAATCGCACCCTGCATGTGGTACACTGGTAAGGCCATTCCCCAGTATGGATTCTCTGATGGAGATTAAGATCATTCTAATGTGTCAAATTCTCTGATGGCAGTTTAAATGCCACTTGTCTCCAAATGCCTTTCCACATGTGGTACACTGGTAAGGCTTTTCCCCTGTATGGGTGTTCTGATGGAGACTAAGATGATTTCCCCCGGCATGTCTTCTCTGATGAATCTTAACTTCTTAAAATCTCCAAAGGCCTTTGACTGGAATGGATGTTCTCTCATATGGGTTCTCTGATGGCGGATTTGACCAGACTTGTTTACAAAGGCTTTTCCACATGTGTTACACTGGTAAGGCTTTTCTCCAGTATGGCATCTCTGATGAACCTTCAAGTTTCCTGAATGTGCAAAGCTCTTTCCACATGTAGTACACTGGTATGTTTTTTTTCCAGTATGAGTTCTCTGATGAACCTTTTCTTTAGGCTTTTCTTTAGAATGGATCCTCTGGTGACTTTCGAGACCATCTTTCTTTGAAAAGGCCATCCCACATATGGTGCACTGGTAAGGTCTTTCTCCGGTATGAGTTCTCTGATGAACCTTCAAGTTTCCTGAATGTGCAAAGCTCTTTCCACATGTAGTACACTGGTATGGTTTTTTCCCAGTATGAGTTCTCTGATGAACCTTCAAGTTTCCAGACTGTGCAAAGCTCTTTCCACATATAGTACACTGGTAAGGCTTTTTTCCAGTATGGGTTCTCTGATGATAATGGAGACCACTGCTTTGTAGAAAAGCCTTTCCGCACACATTACAATGATAAGGCTTTTCTCCAGTATGGATTCTTTGGTGACTTGTAAGTTTACCTCTTGCTGAAAATGCCTTCCCACATGTAGCACACTGGTAAGGCTTTTCTCCAGTATGAATTCTCTGGTGTTCATTAAGGTGATCTTTCTTTGCAAAGCCCTTACCACATACGTTACAGTGGTAAGGCTTTTCCCCTGTATGGTATCGTTGATGTCTGTCTAGATGACTTTTGGGTGTATAACCTTTTCCACATGTGGTGCACTGGTAAGGCTTAACTCCTGGATCGGTTCTCTGGTGCATTTTGAGTTTCCAGCGGCATGAAAAGGATTCTCCACATGTAGTACACTGACTTCTCTGGTGTATTTTGAGATTCCGTCTGCATGAAAAGACCTCTCCACATGTAGTACACTGATATGACGTGAAACCACTTGTCAGAGGCTCAAAAGGCTTCTTCACAATGTGAGTTTTGTGGTGCATTCTTAAATTATTTATGTGTTTGAATGCCATCCCACATTTTGTACAGCTAAAAGGTCCGTCAGCTCTCTGGTGTACTTTGATACATTGCCTCTCAGTAAAGGTCTCTCCACACTCAGAATAATCATAGGGCGGTTTTCCTCTTCTTTTCTCCAAAGTTTTGCACATTGTCCTAAATTGCTTCCTTTGTGGATCCCCTGCAAAAACAAAACAATACAATTACCAAAACAGCTCTGTTTGAGGGATTCATCATATTTCTATGCAATTCTTTATGACACAAAACAAAAGTAAAACAGCAAAAAAATGTATCGCGATACTTGCTTTCTCAATATACTGCATCGATTCATGAAAATCAATTATTTACAATAACATTTTATTTCTCACTGAATCATTTTGTTCAGTAGAAAGTATGTAATATTTCTGTTGTAAAATGCTTAATGAAATGAATCGACTTATGAATGCTGCACAGCTACTGACCAATAAGCTGTGTTTTTGTACATGAAACGCAATGCATCTTGATATAATTGCATCGTCGCATGTGTATCATAATGTGCATCAAATCGTGAAGCCTTTGTCAATACCCACCTCTAGTTGGATAAATAAATTTAAAGTGATGCCATTTTTGGAAATAAGTTCAGTTAAATGTTAAATGTTTGAGTTGTACCTTTTTGTAATTTAATCCATTCACTGAGTATGGAAGCGCAAATTCTACATCCAAGCTAGCAATTAACATTGAATACTATGAGACCAGCTAATTGTTTGCTGGTCTCATAGAATTCAATGTTAATTGCTAGCTTGGAGGTTAAGTTTGCACTGCCAGACTCAGAGAACGACTGCAAATACAAAAGAAAGGTACAACGCAATCATTTAACTCAACGGGAGGAGTAAAATGAACTGATTTCTAAAAATGGCACAATATCACTTTAAGATTTAAATTGTTTGAGCATACAGGAAGGAAAATTACAATCAGCTTAAACACCTACATGTATAAGGAGCATGACAATCAGACAACACCATAGAGACTGATCTCATATAGGTCAATGGTAAGGTAAGGTTGCACCCTACGATCTTCATTGATTCTGTACCAAATTTCACAGTAGGCACAAGACACTGTCGTTAACAACCCTCTCTAAGGCTCCATGATCCATAATCGTGCAGCCCTACCTGCAACTCAATCAACTTCACAGTAAAACATTGTCAGTGATGCATGAAGTAAAGTAGGCCTTCTTCCACAGGAATGAATAAATTCAGTATATTTATATGAATAAAGTCAGATTATTAAAAGTTTAGCAAGGAACAAATGAGCTTCTGAGAAACGCAGTCTCCATGAGTAACAAGAACATCTCATTATATTACCTATAGCAGACACGTTTGACCAAAATGACTTACAAGGAGGCCATTCAAGCAAGTACAGGGTGTGTGGTCAGTGCAGTGTATAGCAGTATACAAGCAGCGAAGAACATACGAATGGAGAGCAAAAAAATAGTGGAGGACCCATGAAGTGTAGTGCAGGTCCGTACTGATGATTAGAGGTGAGTAGAGTTAGTCATGTTATGCAGGGAAGCTCTCTCAGAACAGAAGAGTCTTCACTAGCTTCTTAAGGGTTGAGAGGGATGACCCTGATTTTGTAGCAACGGGTAACTTACTCCACTATTTAGGGACAATGACAGCAAACTGTTTGGATAGGGATTGCCCTGTGTGAGAGTAGATTAGAAGGTAAGGCTAAATGGTTGGTACTGGAGGAACACAACAGCCTGGAAGGAGCATATGGCTTTAGCGTAGCCTTCATGTAAGCCTGCAGTAGCTTTGTAGACAAGGGTCAGGGCATTGTGTTTCATTCGACACCGTTAGCCAATGCAAATTCACAAAAAATGATGTGACATGCGCTGTTTTAGGTTGGGTGAACACCAGACGTGTCTGTTCAAATTCAAATTTTCAATTTATTTGTTTAGGGGGATAGCCCCTTGAGATAGCATATCTCGTTTTCGAGGGGGTCCCCAAATTACTTTCTTACTCTCTCTACATTAGAGTAGAGGTGATGATATAACAATTTCTGAAGATTTTAAACTTTTAAAACGTACCTGTACAAGTAGAGACATGTTCTTCTTCTTCTTCCTCTTCCTCTTCTTCTTCTTCTTCTTCTTCTTCTTCTTCTTCTTCTTCTTCTTCTTCTAACATTACAGAGATCTCTGCTGCTGGAGAAAAGAGATCGAGTCAAACTTGAGCAGAGCTCAGACTATTCTGAATAATTGAAGGTGGTCGGGCAGGATAAGAGTTAAGACATTTCACCACTTTCTTGTTAGTACCCCTTGAATTTGATTTGGTTGGGTCCCACAAAACATAATATTATATGAAAAATTGGCAGTTATTCTTTCCCTGTAAAGCAGTATGTGACATAATGTTCGGGACTTGAGATTCTACAACCTACAGCGTGGTGTCAGCACAGCGCATAGACAGGCCTGTGAGTGGGATCCTGAACAGGTGTAGGTTTCAACTTGAAAATAGAACTCCAGTCTATTGTCTGCACAGGTGTGTGCATGTTGTGACCGGGCTCCTTATTGGAATGTATGGATTGGAAAAGCTGGGACAGGAGGGATGCAGATTCCCGTACATAAAACGTGCAAGCGGACCGTCCAGTGTGAAAAGGACAACTGAACAGCCTGTGAACCTCTAGCGCTCGCACTGCCCCCGTCCCTGTGCAGGAATGTGAATGAGACGTCAGGGTAGAATGTAGTCAGAGCCAACTGTATACACTGAGGAATGGCACTGCTCGATGATGTCATGCTGCTGTGATTCTCATCTAATATACACTGAGGAATGGCACTGCTTGATGATGTCATGCTGCTGTGATTCTCAGGGGCCCACTAGTTTGACGCCCTCTCTGTACTTACTTGGTACGTCACATGGTAATCAAACATTTCAAACAAGCGATTTAAGGTTAGGGTTAAGTTTAGGGTTAAGGTTAGGGTTAGGGTTAAGGTTAGGGTTAAGGTTAAGGTTAGGGTTAGGGTTAGGGTTAAGGTTAGGGTTAGGTTTAGGGTTAGGGTCGTATGACGTAAGCGGTAAGTACCGAAAGGGCGTCGAATTAGTGAGTCCCGTGATTCTCATCTAATATACACTGAGGAATGGCACTGCTTGATGAGGTCATGCTGCTGTGATTCTCATCTAATATACACTGAGGAATGGCACTGCTCGATGATGTCATACTGCTGTGATTCTCATCTACACTACCTTTGTATCTCTGTGTGAATGTGTGATTCTGCTGCAACACATGATAGCTGCTACTATGTCTTATGTAAACTTCCAGAGGGGAGTACTAAGAAGCTGGTTCAGGAGTAAACCAGGTGAAATTATTAGTAGGTTAAGAGGTTTTTTCTATGTACATACAGTTGTGCTCATATGTTTACATACCCCAGCAGAATAAACGCTTTCTTCGCGATTTCTCACAAAATATGAAGGATTACACAAAACCTTTTTTTTCACTCATTGCCAGTGACTAGCTTAAGATATTTATTAGCAGTATTCGGTGTTTACTTTTTCAAAAGCATGATCACAACCCAAACTACCCAAATGACCCTGTTCAAAAGTTTACATACCCTAGTTGCTAATGCTGAATATGGCCCTGTTTAACATCAGGGACCGCTCTAAATTGTTTGTGGTAGTTGTGGATAAGGCTCTTAATGTTCTCAGATGACAAAACAGCACATTCTTCCTGGCAGAATGGTTGTTTCCTATAATATCTTTGGGTGTCTTGCTGGAACCTCACATTTGAGGTTTCCCCTGAGTGGCTCAATGATGTTGAGATCAGGAGAGTGAGATGGTCGCTCAAAAACCTTCATTTTATTCTTTCTGAAGCTAATGACGGGTTGATTTGGCTTTCTGTGTCGAAATATTGTCATGTTGGCACCGTTGGAATTTCAATTCAGAAATGCAATATGAGGAGTTTGGTTGGAATCAAGCCAATGGGCAAGGGAATCATTGCATTGCAATGATCATTGTGAGGGAAATTGTTCAGGAGGCATAGGACAACCAAAAAATAACTTCAGGTGAAATATAGGACAACATGAAAAAATGTTGGCACTTGAGGAAAGATGGGCTGTTGGGGGTTGCCAGGAGAAAGCCATTACCACAAAAATGCAAACATGTTATTTTGCATATGATACACCAAAGCACAGTGAGAAGCATCAAAATGCCTGTGACAAAGTCATTTGGAAAAATGAGATCAATATGGAACTTTTTAGGCCACTATTAACAGTACCATTTGGAGAACAGTCAATGGAGCCTATGATGAAAGTTACACCATACCCTTCTGTGAAACATGGTCATGGACCACTGATTTCATGGGGACATTTGAGTTACAAATGCATTATACTTTTGATCCATACTCGCAGAAAGATGAATACATTGCCCTGTGAAAAATACGGGAGGAAACTTGATACACATCAGCCTTGAAACTGCACATGGTCCATTGTTTGGACATGCCAACATGACAATATTTCAACACAGAAAGCCAAATCAACCCGTCACTAGCTTCAGAAAGAATAAAATGAAGTTTTTGAGCGACCGTCTCACTCTCCTGATCTCAACATCATTGAGCCATTCAGGGGAAACCTCAAATGTGAGGTTCCAGCAAGACACCCAAAAATATTATAGGAAACAACCATTCTGCCAGGAAGAACGTGCTGTTCTGTCATCTGAGAACATTAAGAGCCTTATCCACAACTACCACAAACAATTTAGAGCGGTCCCTGATGTTAAACAGGGCCATATTCAGCATTAGCAACTAGGGTATGTAAACTTTTGAACAGGGTCATTTGGGTAGTTTGGGTTGTGATCATGCTTTTGAAAGAGTAAACACAGAATATTGCTAATAAATATCTTAAGCTACTCACTAGCAATGAGTGAAAAAAAAGGTTTTGTGTAATCCTTCATATTTTGTGAGAAATCGCGAAGAAAGCGTTTATTCTGCTGGGGTATGTAAACATATGAGCACAACTGTATGTGCGACTGTCCCCCTTGCTCATGAGTTCTCTGCTTCATCTATTTACACAGCTGCAATCACGTTTTGCACTTCCCTACGTGATGGAAGTTTAATCGGTATTTTCCACCACTATCCTCGGGTCGGATCGGACCGGGCTGCCCAGGTGTAATCAAGCTTTTTTTTTTTTTTAAACTATTAGCTTAGGGCCTTATTGGTCCGGGCAAAATCATGTAATAATTAGACAAAATATTCTAAACACTATTCTTTATGTGAAGACTACAAAGTTGCACAAGTCAGACTACGAAATTGCAAAAGGCAGCATGCACAGTTTTCCTCCACTGGCAAGCCTAATACCGCTGGTGGTGATGGTGCATTTCTCAAAACCAAATTTGCTTACTACATTAGCTACTTTGTTGTTTTCAATGCATTTTCCCATTGGCATTCCAATTTCTTTGGGCCCGATCTAAGCTCTACTATAGCCTAGATGGCGTGGGCTTTGAGAATGCTAATGCAGAAACCCCAGTGATGTGAATAATAAATCCACAGCTTTGCTCTTTTGGCGTTCAGCCCTCTCCATTTTGAAGGGGCTTTTCTAATGTTCATGCCAGCGATTTATTTGCCTGTCCAAACCCCTCTTTCATCTCAATTAGCTCATCATTTATCTGCAGTCCCATTCGTTGTTTTCGCTGGTTATGCCAGCATGACATTTTTCAGCAAGCTGCTGCTTAGTTAGCCAAGGAGGGGGAAGGAGTCTCGTTCTGCTCCCATGTCGCGTGAGAATTCTAGAGCAAAACAAGCTGCACGGCTTGAACGGGCAAAGTCTCAAGTGCTGTTTCGGGCTAGGGCCACCAGATGGAGTTAGAAATATGGCTGTTTTCACCAGAACTGGCCTGCTGAGCAAAACCTTGATTTCCAAGCCGTTTCATGATTATGAAAAAGTTGCATAGGCTATCTTTAAAGGTGCACTGTGTAGAATGGTGTCCAGACTAGGTATTGCAACCATGCTGTTAATTGAAACTGTTGTCTTCTGCTAAATGTGTTCTTTTCATGAATATTTACTAAATAATGAACTAATAATGAACTAACTACAAGTATGATCAAAGTATGGTAGGTTTTGCAGCTAAAAATAAATAAATAAATAAAATATATTACAAAGTGCACCTTTAAATATTGGGGCGCAGCAGAGATGCTTACACAACTCCATGCACCTAATTCTATTAAACCCACCACAGCATGTAAATGGGCAGTATGCACATGTGCCTTTCTTCTTCTATTGCTCTGTTGTATCTGGTGGGACCGTCTCACAGCACACAGAGAGGTATGGCATGTGTATTGCATCGTCTTCAGCAAGCGTTGCATTGCCAACACAATATACCAACAATACAGCCCAGTGAAATCTTGAAATGGTTTTTAAATGTGACTTCCTGTAAAATCCAAGTACCTGTAGAATCCATAGGGAGAATGTCTGTGTCTTCTTCTTTGGTGTCCTTCACAGACATGGCCCAATGGGGTGCTGCATAGCAGTGTTCCAGAAGAATAAAAGCTCCTTCCCCATGGTCCAGAACACTGGACTCTTCTCCCCCATGTTCCAGAACGCTGGACTCTCCTTCTAGTTTGATGTGGTCCGCAACACTAGGTTCTCCTCCCTGTTCTTCTTTCACTTCCTGTTTCAACTCTACAAACCAAGCAAACAAGAACTTTTATACTCCATGCTCTAGAACTGTTATAAAGGGTGAATCTCCATGCTCTAGAACTGTTATGAAGGGTGAATTTCCATGCTCTAGAACCGTTACAAGGTTTGACAAGGTAGACTAATGAAAATGTCAGCAACATTATAATTTATATATAAGTTTAGTCTCGACTTACAAGTTACAACTTAGCAATACATGTGGAATTGTAAACAATAATGTGCTGTGGTCTTTTACCTGTAGAGTCTTCCTGTTTGATGTCATGAGGCTCTTCTTCCCTTTTTACTTCCTGTCTTGGACAAATATCCTCTTCAAATTCTTCTTCCTTCAAGACACAATTCAAATCTACAAAACAAATATCTTTACAATGAGTGAACACACAGGGAGAAAATGCCTTTGCATCATATCAACTACGAAAGCAGTGTTGTCATTCAACATAATGTTGAAACGGAATCAAAATTAGTCCAAATTCAGACTACACCAAATGACTAAACCATCATCACTAAATGACCACTACTTACGTTCTTTGCAAAGACTCTATTTAGGAGAAAATATGATATAATATTAATGGCTCATTGAAATGGCTGGACTTTGAAAACATCAGACCACTCCAGACTTACCCATAGTCAGCTGGGTTCCAATATGTTTAGTTGCACATAGAGAGAGAGAGAGAGAGAGAGAAAGAGAGAGAGAGAGAGAGAGAGAGAGAGAGAGAGAGAGAGAGAGAGAGAGAGATATTACAATGAAGTAAAGTTACACACAGCATGGTTATTACAGTGAAGTAACGATAAACACACAGAGACAGACACACAGACACACACAAACACACGGAAATAAGTACGTAAAGTATTCTCTTCATTGCTGTGTATGAATACCTTAATGGATAGTGACTTGGGGAAACCACTAGGCCGGTGGCACACACACACACACACACACACACACACACACACACACACACACACACACACACACACACACACACACACACACACACACACAAGCATGTCATCGACATGATCATGTTGTGTGAAATAAAGACGTCAGGACCACAGCAGTTCTAGACATTACTTGTGGGCGATAGAGTGACATTTTTGTATAGTAATGTAACAAGGTGATTTAAATACTGTTGACACTTCTGGCCGAACATCTCGAAGATGATTCGAACTCGGCAGAAAGGACCCAGTGCATGGCGAGGCATTCCCAACTTGGAAAGTTTAACACCACTTCACGTTCAAAGAAAAGGGACAGTGGGCCAAAATCATACTACTGCGGAGGGCTAACGCATTGAAAGATACAACATATTCAGAATAAGCTACTCAACAGATATCCCACAAGCTGGGATGGGATGCATTTGTAAGTAACCTTGCGCTTGTCTAGTCTAGTCGCCCGTGTTACACATGTCTAGTGTGATAACAATAACAGCTCTGTTTTGACAATACACGCCTTAAAGAGACTCGTGTCTTTTCAGCCATCGATGTGCGCAGCTATTCTGGACTTTACGGTCCCATTCACTTCAATTCATTTTTTTGGCGTTTTACATATTTCGGACCGTGCGGACGCCGCTGTACTCGTGCGAGGAAAACAACAATAGTCTCGGGTGCTAAACATGGTCATGGAACGGCTTGCTTAACCAGAATGGTGTGTGTTGTGTCATTTCGAAGATAATTAAAGAAAATCTTATTACAATGGGATTTCTCATAGGCATGGTTTTGCATGTCTCTTATCTCTTTTCATGTTGACTGAGCTATCACCGTTACAAGTTTACAAGGTGCACAGCGCACATATGTATGCATACAAAAAGGAAGAATACATTTCACAGTGTAATTCTGCAAATAATTCACTTCAAAGTTAAGTGTTATTACATAGGCACCATGGTCATCAATATGTGTGTAAGAACAAGTGAAAAAACAAATCGGTCAGTTTGTCAAAGAGGAGATGGTAGATATGCGCAACATAGTACAAAGTATGCATCACACCATGCTTCTGAATGATATGAAGGAAAAATACTGACGGCACATAGCCTACGTCTCTTTCCTCAATAATGCACATGCCACATATCACTCAAGCAACATTATCTTCATTAGCTAATGTGGCCACAGGGGGGCGATATTGTAGGGCACGCTGAGACATTCGGATTCAATTTAACTCACTATTAGGCTATATAACAAAGGTTGCATTATAGGCTAGGCCAGTGATTCCCAACCTATGGGTCGCCAAAGATCCACAGGGGGTCGCGAAGCCCTCTTGAGTTTAAGGGGTTTCATTTTAATACCATATGTAGCCCATGTTGAATAAATGACAAATGCATAGAAGCAACAAAATTTAAGTGCTACATTAAACATTTATTCTGTTTTTGAACAAAGACGAATTGAGGAATAAAATGATGACTAAAATGAGTTTTCGTAGGAGACAGAGCGTATCGAGTGACTTCCTCTCATGCGGGCGCTGGGTCACCAAACCTTACAATAGTAAAAACATGGGTCCCTGAAGAAAAAGGTTGGGAACCACTGGGCTAGGCTACTACATATAGTCATTAATTGGCAAACAATTCATGTTGTTTCTATTGTAATGGGATTGCTACATTCAAGAAGTTTCCAATGTCTTTCATCTCCTCTGTCTTTTCCATGTTTGTAGGTTAAGAATTAACAAACAAAATCTTAAAGGGACAGTTTGGTCAATTTCAACATGCAGTTGTATTGCTCACGCTACCCTTGACTTGTCAGTACCTGGTGATGCCACATTTTTCGGCTCAGCCCTTTCCGAGATATGAGCAATTCTAATGGGGGCAGCGTTTGTTTACATTTTAAAAAAATAAAACATAGGCCAACTCCAAATATTTTCCCAAAAGGTACTCCTGCTTGCTAGTTGTCTGCTGATGTTTTATAACCTTTTGGATGTTTTTGGGAATAAATAAAAATGTTTTTTTTGAAATGTAAACAAAGAGCTGCCCCCATTACAATGACCAGGATCGGCTGAAGAAAGAAAAAAAAATCTCAGGCACTGACAAGTCCAGGGTAGTGTGAGCATTACAACTGCATGTTGAAATTGACCAAACTGTCCCTTTAACATTGTACTGCATGTTTTAGATGGGCCCATGTACAAAGTACTTCAAGTCTGTCTGTAGGGCACATCAAGGGTCTGTGAGAAAAGGGTGCTTGCGCTGCTGACAATGTGTAAATGCTTCCATTACATCCTATAGGCCTACATATGATGGCTACAAGAATTTCTGCAATGTGTTGTGTTGTTTTGAAGAAAATTGAATAAAATCTTATTATAGTGGGATGTCATTTGCATGATTGGACAGGTTTCATATCTCTTAGCATGTTCACTGCGTCATCACCATTTCATCTTACAATGTGCAGAATGATCAGAACTTTCTGTAATTCTGAAAATAAGTAACTCTGAAGTTAACAGATCATACCACATATGTAATAAGTAGGCCTAGTGCAAATTGAGAATGATTAATTTCTCAAAGCAGACACTGTGGATGATATGTAGCATAATACACAGTATGTGTCGCTATGTGCTCCTGAAAGATATGCTGAAGACATACTGAAGGCACAAATATTTATTTTCCCAATAAGCCTTATAATGTAGGCCTATATCAGGAGTGAGGTTACATACACGTGAGTAAAAGTTGAATGCTGAGTGGCCTTGAACCCACAACTTATGGTATGGACAGCATGACTTCATCCACTAAGCTACCACAGTTTCATAAGAAATGTTAAGACCAGAAAGATATGTCGTCGTTGTGCATTTTAACACAATAAATCATATAAAATATATTTTCCCTGCACCATTACCTCATTGTCTGAAGTATGATGAAGAAATGATTGTAGGCCTATATGATTTTTTAGTGCTGTGATAATGTGCACAACAAGAAGTTTTCTGGTCAAACAAATTCTACTGAAACTGTGGTAGCTTAGTGGATGGAGTCATGCCTACCATTCCACAGGTTGTGGGTTCAAGGCCCATCAAAGGACAATTTTTACACTCGTGTATGTTACCTCACTTCTGATAGGCCATGATTAGTCTAATTCAGTAAATAGATATTTGTGCGTACAGTATTTCTTCAGCATACAACTCATGAGCATATTTCGATGAATACTGTGTATTATGGTGCATATCTACCGTCTCCTCTTTGACAAACTGACCGATTTGTTTTTTCACTTGTTCTTACACACATATTGATGACCATGGTGCCTATGTAATAACACTTAACTTTGAAGTGAATTATTTGCAGAATTACACTGTGAAATGTATTCTTCCTTTTTGTATGCATACATATGTGCGCTGGGCACCTTGTAAACTTGTAACGGTGATCGCTCAGTCAACATGAAAAGAGATAAGAGACATGCAAAACCATGCCTATGAGAAATCCCATTGTAATAAGATTTTCTTTAATTATCTTCGAAATAACACAACACACACCATTCTGGTTAAGGAAGCCGTTCCATGACCATGTTTAGCACCCGAGACAATTGTTGTTTTCCTCGCACGAGTACAGCGGCGTCCGCACGGTCCGAAATATGTAAAACGCCAAAAAAATGAATTGAAGTGAATGGGACCGTAAAGTCCAGAATAGCTGCGCACATCGATGGCTGAAAAGACACGAGTCTTAAAGAGACTACCGCTCTGGTCTATTAGCCTACAGTAGGCTATGCTGGCCATTAGAATTTCCCAAAGTCACCCTGAGTCCAGAAATCACACGATACATCACATCTTTACACTAAATACCACAACTGCTCAGCTCACTGCAGCAAACTCCAGCATTCTTCTCCTGCCGATGTTGTTGACAACCAAGCGAATCCCACAATGCAATGCACAGTGTCGAGCCCAGCACAACACACTTTAACCCTCGCGTTACCAGACAAAATGAAATAGGACTTTGGCATTGGAGAGCTAATAGGCCCAGGCTATTTTACTTTGGCGTGAACCTCGTCTGTGATTCCACTTGGTGTCAGTCTTACTTACTCCAACCAAATAAATGCCCACAAATTAAATGCAATATCAAAATTAAAAGGTAGGCCTAGGCCTACACTGTGCAGGAAATGGTCAAAAAAGGTATGCTGCTCATTGACTGGGCTGCCTTGCCAAATTCAATCTTTACATGAAAGTTTAAGTAATAAACAAATGTTTTCTTGTGCCAAGTAGAGTCATTTTTGCAGCTAAAAATGGCTATTTTTGGAAATTCAAAATGGGGGACCATGGAGAAGATCCCCATTTTCATGTATGAAAAGTGCATTTTTTTTCCAGTCATACTGAATACTTAGAATTTGGTGGTGGTGGTATTCATGAAAACGGTAACATTAGTGAATGGGCAGCATGAATTCTGGAAATAAACAACGAAAAATCTCACACAGTGTCCCTTTAAGGGTAGGCTATGTATGAGTGTACACTTTATCCATTTGATGACAGCTTTAGATCTCTATGTGTATAATGGCATTTATCATCATAAGTAAGTGTCGTATACATACATGTATGAGTCTACAAGTGTATTAGATACTAAAACTTCAACATAAAAGTAGACTGTAAATCTCATTGCGTATACTGGCAATGAAGGCTTTCTGGGCAGTCATGGGTAAGCGGTTAGGGCGTCAGACTTGTGGCCCAAAGTTTGCTGGTTCGACTCCCGACCCGTCAGGTCAGGTTGGTGGGGGGAGTAATCAACCAGTGCTCTCCCCCATCTTCCTCTACGACTAAGGTACCCTGAGCTGCTCCCTAGGGGCGCCATTGAGGGCTGCCCCATTACACAGGTTAGGCATACAAGCAATTTCGTTGCGTGCAGTGTGCAGTGCACTTGTGTGCTGTGGAGTGCTGTGTCACAATGACAGTTGGAGTTTCCCAATGGGCTTTCACTTTCTTTCACTTCACTTTCTATTCTGTTCTACATGAATTTGATATTGTATTTTTTTGTCCCAAATATGTCTACATTTACATTTCAAAATTACAACAAAAGTTAGTACACTGACTAACAATACAAGTGAATACTGTTGCTATTACTGCAATGCTAACACATTTATGGAAAACTAGCAACGGCCTTCAACCTTTACCATGGCAATAACCACATTCAGAAATGAAATTCTTCCAAACAAGAATATTTATTAACTTGACTTTGGTTTGAATTAGTTATTCAAAAATCCACATAGTTTTTGCTACTTGTCTTGTGAGAACCAATTGTTTTAAAATGACCTTTCCCATCAATTACATCAAGGCAGCAGCCAGGCAGTGGTCTAGTTGGAAGTTAGAAGCAGAAACACATACAGTGACACAACATTTGATCATTTTTAGAACTTCCAGACATTACACTTACAGTTGACAGGCATATTATCAAAACAATATATTTAATATACAGGTATATATTTTATCATTCCAAATCATGTTCGTTGGTGGCTTTTTCACATCACCCACATGTCTGCAGTTTAGATTTCCATCATTAGCAAAGTAATGGCAAAACTTTGATAATCCAGAACAGTGGTTCCCAAACTTTTCCAGCAGGGACCCCCTTTTGGACTCGCAAGACCCCCACCACCACCTACGATAGCCTTAGTTTAGCAATGGATTTCTAGCGATATTAGACAAACTATTAATTAATAATTTAGCAGTTAATGGGTAAAGAAATTCCCTAAGGCCTAGGCTAATAATGTAGCTAGACATCTATTCTGCCCTACAAAGCAAAAAGGCAGTAACTGCGCAGAGCTCAAAACTGAGTCAGTTGACTTTAAAATGATACTGTAATCCAGTACAGGTAGTTTTTGGGAGATTACTGACATGTGACAGTTTTGTTACTTTATATTACCACCTTCTTTTCAGATCAATCATTTTATTTAACTTTAGACTTTGATATATATGGCATTAAAGTCATAGCACTCATTTAAACAGCAATGCAGTTACTGCCTTTTTGCTTTGTAGGGCAGTATAATTGCTAGACTATGGTGGGTGGGTGTTGCGAAAACAGCCTGAAGTCCAAATGGGGATCCCCACTGAAAATGTAAGGAAACCACAACCTCATTTGAGGTGACACAGAGAGCAGTTACATGGCATCTAATGGGTAAAAAGGAGATAATTACAAAGTAATTAAGTAATAACTGGTTTCCGAAAAGGCAACAGAATCTGAACACAGCCATGCATATAACTTTGGACTCAGATGTTTTAAAGGGTGCATGTGTAATTAAATTGGCAAGTGTATGTAAAACTAATATACACGTGTATATATACAATTCCTTACTTTATTTTACATGAGAGAGTATGTGGGAATGAATAAGACTTCAGCATCTCTGGTGTTTCATGTCTCCAGTTTAGAGTTCAGCATTCTATTCTATTCTATTCTATTCTATTCTATTCTATTCTATTCTATTCTATTCTATGGGAGACTGTATGTGAGTGTGAGTTCTCTGTTGTGTTCTCAACTTTAAGATTCTTGGAGGTAGAACATGTCCAAAAACATCGTAGGGCTGGGGATATGGACAATCAGCTTTTAAGAAGAGAGGCCTTTTGGATTCATCATTTGGGGACTTTGGCCCCAAGAGGACTCATTGAGGACTTTGATATTAGACCTTTTTTGTAAATACATGTGCACTATGAATAGGATCCCAATACAATAATAAATGCTCTCCAACTTTTCATAGTGTTTAATTTGTAAATAGTTGTGTCTTATACACAAAGTTGATACACAAGGTTTCACTTGAAAAAAAAATCCAAGTGTTTGTTTTTTATGTTTTGTTTTCAAAAATTGTGTAATTAATTTGGCTCTAGTCACACCACAGGCGTACATCCGGGACCTGCAAGGGTTAAAGTTGACTCTACCCCATCAGACAGGTGTTGTAGATAATGAGTGCCTCTTAATATGCGACCTTGCCTCCTCCACTCACTTCTCATCATGATGACATCACTGACAGCAGCATTATATTTCAATATCTTGCAAAAGCTCAATTGTAGAGTCTTTTTATCATTTGCAATTGGGATGGTGAATGAAAAACAGTCCCTTAAAAGTTGTTGTGGCTAGGCTGAGAGGTGGGAAACTTTATGGTTTTCTCCACGGAGGAGGGGCCAGGAGGCGGGACGAGGAGACAAGCGCAAGTGGAGGAGGCAAGGTCCCATATTAAGACACACTCAATGTGTCAAACCCGTGTTTATCAGTGAATCTGAGGAAGACCGAGAGGTCAAAACGTCATCATGCTTGCCAGTGAATGAATACAAAGAAAATAATAACTTAAAGAAGAAAAAATTCAAAGGAGTGTGCGAACTTTTGTTTCCCACAAAATGTTACTTTTTTTGTTCAGCACCAGGGATTGTGCCCAAGTAACTCTACAAGTGTGTGTTCTCTGGCGCCTTTTGAAATCTCCACTTTTTTTGAAGCCCTTTCCATGTGTACTACACTGGTAAGGCCTTTCTCAGGTGGTAATTGAGATCACAGCTTTGTCCAAAGGCCTTTCCACACATATTACAATGTTATGTATTTTCTCCAGTATGTATTCTCTGGTGCCTTGTGAGTTTACCCCTCTCTGCAAAGGCCTTTCCACATGTGCTACACTGGTAAGGCTTTTCCCCAGTATGGGTTCTCTGATGGCGAACTAGATGGGTTTGTTGCGAAAAGCTATTTCCACATGTGGTACATTGGTAAGGCTTTTCTCCTGTATGAGTTCGCTGGTGAATTCTGAGAGTAGCTCTATCCGCAAAGCCCTTTCCACATGTGCTACACTGGTAAGGTTTTTCACCTGTATGGGTTCTCTGATGGCGTTCTAGATGATTTATGTGTATAAAGGAATTTCCACATGTTCTGCACTGGTAAGGCTTTTCCTCAGTGTGGGATCTCTGGTGACTTTTGAGATGACTATTGTTTGAAAAGGCCTTTCCACATGTGGTGCACTGGTAAGGCTTTTCTCCAGTATGGGTTCTCAGATGGCGGTTTAGACTTGTTTGGTGTACGAAGGCCTTTCCACATGTACTACAGGGGTAAGGTTTTGCTTCAGTGTGGATTATTTGGTGATCTTTGAGATGACTTGACTTTGCAAAGCCCTTTCCACATGTACTGCACTGGTAAGGCTTTTCCCCTGTATGGATTCGCTGGTGAATTTTGAGAGTAGCTCTGTCTGCAAAGGCCTTTCCACATGTGATACACTGATAAGGTCTTTCCCCAGTATGGGTTCTCTGATGGCGATTTAGATGACTTTTGTCTACAAAGACCATTTCACATATGCTACACTGGTAAGGCTTTTCTCCAGTATGGGTTCGCAGATGCTTTTGGAGACCAAGTATAACTGTAAAGGCTTTTCCACATAAGCTGCACAGGTAAGGCTTTTCTGCAGCATGAATTCTCTGGTGAATTTTGAGGGTCCATCTACATGCAAATGACTTTCTACATGTAGTACACTGACATGGCTTGAAACCATGTGCTCCAATGGCCTTTCTACTTGTCATAGAATCAAAGGGATTTTTAACAATGTGAGTATTTTGGTGTGCCATTAAATTACATTTATATTTAAACGCTGTCCAACATTTCATGCACTTGAAAGGTTTGACCCTTCTCTGATGTGCTTTGATAGGCTGCATTTCAATAAAAGTCCTTCCATATTCAGAATAATCATACAACAGTTTTCCTCTTCTTTTCTGCAAAATGTTGCATGTTTTGTTTGATGGCATCCTTTGTAGACCCCCTGTAACGACAAGTTATACAGTTACTAGTTACTTAAACCATTGATAACACAAATTCCTCTGCTGATTATTTATTTTCAATTGTTTACCACCAGAAATGCTTTTCCACAGTGCAGTTCCCAAATATGATGGAAAATCGATTACAACTCCCAAAGCATACATAGTTTCCAAGTTCTAGAACCCCAAAATGGCAAGACTTTTCATCACGCTTTTCACAAATTCAGTTTTCAAGCGTTAATGTAGCCACAAATAATCAAGGTATGATATTTGTAAGTACATCATATGATAGACAGGGTGATAAAGAGGGGGCATGGAGATTTGTAGGCCTGTATCTTCCTTCAAACTAAAACTAGGTGTCAAAATCTGCTCATAAATTTTGTGTGCAATTCACAGGCTTGAAAAGTAGGTGTGGCACCCACACTTTGGAGGGCTTCATCTCCACAACCGTTGGGCGTAGGATGCTAATACTTTGGATTCTTGCAATTGACATCAACAAGTACTTGTATGTGATTTATCAGACAAATCAGTGAGGGTCAGCTGGGGATATTCTAGGGACTCGTGTGAATTGACATGGAATGACCCAGCAACAATTTTAGTTGTTTTTTTTTTTTTTAGTTGTTAACAAATTTACAAGAACTGATGAGCAGTCTTTCACATTGCTGAGGATGATTTTTTTGCCAACTCTTCTTTGCATAACTGTTTTAAAATCAGCTACAGTGGAGGACTCCCATGCATGAACACAAATGAATGGCTGGACATTATCCATTATATTATACGAGGCAATCAACACCTCTAGTTGGTTAGATGTTGTTCTGTGTTCCTTTCTGAACCTGGATCCACTGTCACTATGTTCTTAGAAATGTTCACCACTACATCATGCTTTCTCCATTTGTGGGTAATGGCTCTGACCATGGTTTGCAGATGCCCCAATGATTTAGAAATGGCTTTGTAACCTTTTGCAGTTTGAGACATGACAATTATTTTCATTACCTCAGCCAAGGAGGTAATGTTTTCGGTCGCGTTGATTTGTCTGTCTGTTTGTTTGTCTGTTTGTCTATCTGTTTGTTTGTCAGCAGCATAACTGAAAAACTAATCAACATTTTTGGACGAAACTTTGTGGGTTTGTTGATAATGACCCAAGGAACAATTGATTAACAATTGATTAAATTCTGGTGGTGATGCGGATCACGAACCGGAACCAGAACTTTTTAAAAGATTCTGTCAGCAGGATAACTCAAAAACGAATCAACTGATTTGAACGAAACTTTGTGGAGCTGTTAGTGATGACCCAAGGAACAAGTGATTAAATTCTGGTGATCTGGATCACCAACCGGAACCAGGACTTTTCAAAAGATTCTTCACTATCTAGACGCCCTCCAGTGACCAGAAATTGAATTGCGGGGAACAGCACTAAAACAAGGCAGAAAGACTTAGGGCATAGCAGGGGTGGCCAACAAGTCAGAGACCAAGAGCCACATTTTATAATGTGTTACAGCAAAGAGCCACCTCGGCACACAAACATCAAGCGGGCATATAAACATGCACACACCCACCAACATGGGCATCACCCATCCTTCTCGCACCACAGACCAGCATACACAACAACACATGGGTACGAACATCAACCATCTCTTCCTTTCACACACACACACACACACACGCACAGTGTCAGATTGATGTTACACTCCAACTTAATGGCCTGACTACAAGACAATCCTGAATATGAGATGACCCCCCCCCTTCTTTTTTACTGCTTCAATTTTTTGGAGGAAAAGGTTTTTTCATGATAAAAATGTTGTTTGACATAAGGCAAGCGTACACAGGTCAAAATTCTGTTCATAAATTCTTTCACATTTCACAGCATAATTTCCCTGAGCACTCTTTATAACAGAGCACGAGTAATGCAGCACAAAAAAAATCCGCCTCTCATGCAGGGGTTAGGTGCACACAGGCACCACTTTCTTGCGCACAGATGATCATTGGATGTCTGACGACGACACCATCCAAAACTCAACAAGGCGGTTTGTCAAATCGCCGTTCATTTTCCACATTAATGTTTCAGCAGGTGCTGACAGGGGGCCAGGGGGAAAACAAAATGTTTTTTTTTTAGACTAAACTGAGCGCGGACAAGCGACAAGTCGATTGAAATTGTCTCCCACCCTCCACGCTGTCTGGCTGCGCCGCTTTGACAATGGCTGATAGATCACGGCCGACATTCACAGCGAAAACCAGGATAGAACATTATTTTTGGCGCTATTTTGTCTATAGAAATATAATAAGACGATTTTAAACCAAAAACATAATTTCATATTCGGGTCAATAGCCATGAACACTCCTTCTAACAGAGAGATGGCTATGCAGAACATAGATTCTCGGCGCATCTGCTCCAGACAGACGCGTCTCTCTTGAGCAGATAATCATTTGCACATTTATTACCGCCATATCCTAGCGATAGAATCTACAAATATGGACAGTACATTTTCTTGACCTTATTGACAGTTGTATTGTCTTGAGGAGTGATGGCCAAATCTTTCAGGTTGAAACATTTTTTGCCGCTATTTTGTCTAGTCAGCGAAAGACACGGTCACTTTTTAAAGCGCTATTTTTAGACCTAGGCTTAAATCACGTCTTGTATTTGGGCCAATGCAGTAACAATTGTCACACACCAAAGTTATCATTCAGGACACATCTAGGCAAGGCCTACTACAGTACCAAGACCACAGGGCTCTTATTTGCCATATGTTTTAATCAACTTCGTGCGCAATTCCAATGCATATTGCCTATGGGACATAAACACAAACTTGGACATGAACGCAAGAGCCGCACGACACCAGGCAAAGAGCCGCGGGTTAGCCACCTATGACTTAGGGTGCAAAATGGTCAAATGTATCAAGTAGCTTCCTTGGCCGAGGTCTGCGCTATCTGAATTCTTCTAGTTATAATCTGTTCCTGAATGTTGATGGATCACAAGTCTGATGTCATGGGTTCAATATGACCTGCTACACAGGTTCTATTCAAATGATCTCTTGATTTTAAAGGCAGTGTACAATACATAGTAGGCTATATATACAGTAGTTGGCCTATATACTTTTTCTTTAGCCTTTTTTTAAAACTCTGACTTCATTACTTTCTAGGGGTCGACCAATACAGGTTTTTTAATGGCCGATGCGATACAGATTTTAGTTCATCACCCTTGGCCGATACCCAATTTCCGATACCCGATATTTGGGGCCGATATGGGTTAAAAAAAGGTTAAAAAATGACAAATATTCCAGGTCTTAAAAATAAACATTCCTTTAACATTATCAAATTGAGGTAGAACTTGTAACATTTAAACACCCACTCTAACAATCAAGTAATGTCTAACGATCAAGTAATAAAAAAGTGTCTTGGTGCATTTAAAAAAAAACAAATGACATAAAATAATAAATATTGCGTATCGGCCGATACGATACATTTTTAAAAAATGCAAATATCGGCCTGATACCGATATATACTGTATATATCGGTCTAGCTTTATTACTTTCATAATCAGTGAATCAGATCAAACACACACACACAGCCAAACACTACAAAACCTCACATTACCACACCATAATTCAAATCTCACAGTATAAACCTGAACTTCATACAAACACAGCATGCCTCCAACACACAGTCAAACACCAAATACCATGGACCATGTGCAGAAGAAAGGGGAGAAGAAGGAAAAGGTACATGTGCAAAGGCCTGTCCACATGTGTTACACTGTTAAGGCTTTTCTCCAATATGGGTCTTCTGATGGCGAGCTAGAGGGCTTTTGAATGCAAAGGCCTGTCCACATGTGCTACACTGGTAAGGCTTTTCTCTTGCCTGGGTTCCCATATGACTTTTGAGATGACTATTGTTTCTAAAGCCCTTTCCACGTGTAGTACACTGATAAGGCCTTTCTCCAGTATGGAGTCTCAGTTGACTTTTGAGATGATTTCTTCTTGTAAAACCCTTTCCACATGTGCTACATTGGAATGGTCTTTCTCCAGTATGGAGTCTCTGGTGAACATTGAGATTACTTTTGTATGTAAAGCTCATTCCACATGTGCTACAATGGTAAGGCCTTTCCCCAGTATGTGTTCTCTGGTGTTTTCTGAGCTGACCATTCTCTGTAAAGCTTTTTCCACATGTGCCACAGCGATAAGGCTTTTCCCAAGTATGGGTTTTCTGGCTTTTGTGTGTAGAAGCCTTTACTCTAGGATGGGTTCTCTGGTGCACGTTGAGTTTCCACCTGCATGAAAAGGCTTCTCCACACGTAGTACACAGACTTCTCTGGTGAATTTGGAGATTGCATCTGGATGAAAAGACCTCTCCACATGTAGTACACTGATATGTCCAGAAACCATCTGTTCCAATGACCATTGCAAAAGGCTTCTCAAAATTCTTTACAATGTGAGTTTTGTGGTGCATTCTTAAATCATTTATGTGTTTGAATGCCATCTCACATTTTATACAGTTAAAAGGTTTGTCAGTTGTCAGTTTTCCTCTTCTTTTCTCCAAAGTTTTGCACATTGTCCTTAAGTACTTCTTTTGTGGATCCCCTGCAACGACAAAAGAAAACAATTACCAAACTCGTTTTGTTTGAATAATTTATCATTTTACGCAACTGTTTAGTTGCTTACAAACATGTCTATAAGGGGAAAATTTAAACTGAAATCACTTGAGCATATAGGAAGCAGAATTAGAATCAGCTTAAACACCTACATGTATAAGGAGCATAACACCATCCAGTGATCTCATATAGGTAAATGTTGCACCCTACGATCTTGACTGATGCTGTTCCGAATGTCACTGTAGGTGCAGGACTGTTGTTTGCAGGTAGGGCTGAGTACC
Source organism: Engraulis encrasicolus (assembly GCF_034702125.1). Classification (NCBI taxonomy): domain Eukaryota; kingdom Metazoa; phylum Chordata; class Actinopteri; order Clupeiformes; family Engraulidae; genus Engraulis; species Engraulis encrasicolus. The sequence goes on from NC_085857.1 coordinate 55,373,773, forward strand.
GATCAGAATTTTTCGATTTCGGTTCCGGTTCCATTACCTTCGTTTTGGTGCCGGTTCCTATTTTATAAACACTCAGGATGACGACATTTTAAAAAATCATAACAGACCATCGAGCCTCCCTCATTATCCGGTTGAAGTGTCAAAGTGGTTTTAAATCGAGAACTATGTTGTACGATCTAAACCCAACACTATCCATTTCGTGTTGCACATCTTCGTGCTGCACTTCTCCGGTGAAAGATGTTCTCCCAGCGATGGGGAGCTACATGAGAAATCAGAATAATGTCCTAAGCAGTCTGAATCTCTGCCTCACAGAACTGGCAGCTAGAACAAGAATCAGTAATAGAGGTGATGTGAAATATTTTTCAATCTCCAATAGTGATTCTGCTTAATCCCACTCGCTCCCCTTCAGGGTCCGGGAGGGACACGGCAAGAAAACAAGTCAGCAATAACAATTCTCCCTGCTACAATGTAATTGCAAAACAGCTGTAACTTTTCACATGGCTTTGTCCATTTACACTTATGGCAGTAGTAGTATGTATAACTATAGCTAGCAAGATGAAGTCACCCAGCTAAGAAAATTAGTCGTTCGCTTGGTCAAAAAAAGCGTCGGTCCATAAATTATCCCCACGGATGTCAGTTACCCAGACGAGCATGCCACACCCCCTCTAATTATTCCACAAGTTCAGAGCCGTATAAGGCTATAGCTAGAGGGTCTTGCTCATCAAACTACCTGCCAGTACATTGTATGCCAGATACCACCAAGAATACATGTCCCTAGAAAAAACGAGCTCTCATTCTCGAGCTCCGGACCATAGGCATGGGTGTGCCTTCTCTTTGCATCGCAGCATCAGTCAATACAAACGATGTTCATGGTAAACACAGTGAATCATGCAAATTTACCTCATCACAAACTGAGCCAACATGAAGTTTTGCATCAGCCCCACACAACTTGAGCGACAAAACAAGGACAAACTCATATTTTATTTTCATGCTGTACACGCTCCTTTTAAAACATACGTTGTGGGGGTCTCGCGTGCAAACTATCAGTGTTAAATGGAAAAGCATGGTGTACTGTCTGTTACTGCCGTCCCGTTGACTGTCAGGACTACTTGAAAATGTTCAGATTTTTGGCATAAAATCAGGGAATTTTGCCGTTTGTTGTAGCTCGAAGTTGAGCATGCTGTTCTAGCAAAACCTTTTTTTAAATAATGAAAACTTGTTACACTCGCAGTGAAGCACTGGGCGTGCACTATTTAGATAAGCCTATAGCCTATTCCACAAGAATTAGTTCTTTGCACTGTCCGTAATTATACCAAACGAAAGTATCCACATATCAAGTCTTCAGTTTCGATAATCCACATTACAAATCTGCGAGCCGTGGCACAAATGTAGGCCTTCCAACAGCTCCAAACAAAGTCTCTCCATGAGGCCATCAAAGGCGCACCCAGCTGTTAGCCATACAAGGGACCGAAGCGTGACTAACCCTGGTGCGAGGGACCCCAGTATGGATTATGGGGCATCCTGGAATGGCCAGGAAACAGCCTTGAAATTAGCTATTTCATAGAGGTATTTAAAAAGTATAACAAGTTTTGCTGGATACAATTTGTATTAGTCTTTCTCCTGTTTCACAAAGGTATGCAGTAGCCTGACAAAGCCATGCAATGCTTTTACATCCAAGTAGTATGCACTACAGCCCTTCATATATATACACATTTCAAATAGGGTGGTATCGGTATCGGTATCGGACGATACTGCACAGCCAGGTATCGGTATCGGGGCCAAAAATGGTATCGGTGCTACACTATTTTCAATTACAGTGCGTGAATCCACCTCCACAACTGGCGTTGTCCAATAATGGTTCAACTCCTACCTATCGGGACGCAACTTCAGTGTGTGTCACAGCAAGAGAAACTGTCTACTGTCAAATATGTGTTCTCCTACCACTGCTATGCTGATGACACCCAGATGTACCTGTCATTCCGTCCAGAGGACACCACGGTTTCGGCACGCATCTCTGCCTGCCTCACTGACTTGTCAACTTGGATGAAGGACCAACACCTACAGCTGAATCTGTTCAAGACAGAGCTCCTGGTGATCCCAGCTTAAGAGTCACTCAGTCACATCAACCTCAAGATGTCAACCTCATCAACCTCATTGTCACCCCAAACAAAGTCACCAAAAACCTTGCTGTCATGATTGACGACGAGCTGTCATGCTCCAATTACATCAACTTAAGGGCTCTGCATACTTCACGTGCGCACTTTGGCGCGAGAACCATTAATGACGTCATCACTTGCGCCAGACTATTCAGACTTCAACAGGCTTTCGCTCGCATTGTCGGAAGTGCCCTCTGCTGTTCATGAGAGAAACGGCAGTATCTTTCGCAACTCGCAGCGTGAGTTCTACGGATGTATAAAATAGAAAGCCAAACACGGCTGCTGTAGGGCTACTGAACGTCTGACTTGTGACTTACCACATTGAAACATATATTTTTTGTTGTAGCCTACATTGCCAGTTCATTCCAAGACCATGTGAGAGCATTGTTCTGGCGGCAGAATTTATAAATAGATCGCCGAACACAACGTGCTTCTGAACAAAGTAAACAATTGTTTCACTGAACAACATTTAAGAGAGAAGATAAAATAACTCTCTAGGACATTTTATTATCCTCAAAATTATGCAGGATCCATTCTGTAGTAGTTGTAGCCTCTCTTCGCAACTCCTGCTTTGTCTGCCTACCTGCATGGTCGCTGGTGGCGCACGACAAGTTACAAAAAATGTGGGGTGCACGACGTCGCGCCACGGCAGCTCGCGCCACGGCGTGTGACGTCATTTTGGGTCACGTGACGGCACGCGCCATCGTTGCGAGTGAAGTATGAAGGAGGGTAGCGCCAGTCACGACAAGTATGAATCCCCCTTAAAGGAACAGACCACCCTTTTTTGATTTTCACATATTTGCAGTATTTCCAAGCATTATTTATGAATGTGCATATAATTTTCGTCTATGTGTTTGCATTGCCCCGTTTAACAGTATAGCCACATTAGGCATAGCAATGCAAGTCTATGGTACAAAATAAAACACAATCAAATGTACTTATAAACCATTTTAAAATTAATGTAAAATTCACCCGAGTGTAAAACGGCAATTTAATTCCGTCCAGTGACCACTTGTGGCTTGATGCTAAAGATACCAGTTACTTCCAGTGATTATGCTAAGCTATGCTAATAATTCTGATCCAATAAATCTAAGTACTGAAAACACTGAGAAGAAAATGATATGCACATTCATGAATAATGTTGGGAAATACTGCAAATATGTGAAAATCAAAAAAGGGTGGTCTGTTCCTTTAAGTCACCCGGACCTGTCGATTCCAGATGTCCAACGTGCGGAAAATCAGACCTGTGCTGACCCAATATTCTTCACAACGACTCCAGGCCACAGTCCTGTCCCACGTGGACTACTGCAACTCACTCATGATGGGTCTACCTGCTTGTGCACTAAAACCACTGCAGATGGTCCAGAATGCACAGTTGATTTTCAATAAACCAAAAGGACCCATGTTACTCCTCTATTTATTGAGTTGCACTGGCTACCAATCGCCACCCGGATCAAGCACAAGGCCTTGACCCTTGCCTACAAACCCCATCGCAGGAACGGCCCTAGCTTATCCAGTGGACTTACTAAAGCCTTATGTTACTGGAAGAGAACTGCGCTCCTCCAGCACAAGCCAAAATACATCAACAATAGGGAGCATCAAACGCCTCAACGTCTGAAAATTCGGCTCTGCTTTTGCAAAATTGTTCCTTTGTATTAATAAAACATCCGTGTAAAATCTTAGCAAAGTTGGTTAATGTAAAGTTGGTTAATGTAAAAACACCAAATCTTACATGTATTGGTATCTGATGGCTGGAAGGTTAAGGAAGATAATCCAGGACAGTAAACATTGGACATCATTGAGGTGACTATATCTGCAATAGTGGACTCCTACTGGGAAGCTTACCACGAGTGCATTATTATTAAGATTGAAAATAATTAGGAACTCACCCAAAAGCTGTTACTACCAAAAGCATTTTTATTTTATAAGTGCTCACACTTAATGAACTGATTATTATTATAAGGCTTGTTGAGCAACATATTAGTATTATACTGGTATTCAATGGAAGATTAATTAATTATGGGTAATAGGCCTGGCTGTGGCTGAGTATTGTTCATGATCTTAAATGATGTGCTCATACCAATGATACAGAATAGCCAACGGGTCGGTGTCTCACAATATAGTGTGCAGTCCCTTTAAGAAACTGTGACGTGACGTTTTCAGTCTGACTATTTTGGGGATACGCTAGTTTTCGTTCATTAGGCAGGTTATCGCCAGGTTATTGCCTAAAACTTCAACAAATCCCAAAAATCTAAAAACTACTGTCTGGGCGTTTGTCTGGATTTTGGTCGGCACAAAATATAATAAGGGAGCTGTGAGATACCATGGTATGCAAGCAAGGTGTCATTTAACCACCAGCACAAGTTACAGCACTGACACATTTAGCCAAATGAGCACAGTGTAATGTGTGGACCGACAGTTACACAGCCACATCTATAGGCTACAATTATGATCAATTATGATCGTCGCATGGTTTAAGCCCTCTACTCCTCCGTGCCTGAAGGTGTGTGTGTGTGTGAGAGAGAGAAAACACCACCAGCCCTTTCCGAGATATGAGCTATCTACTAATGGGAGCAGGTGTTTGTTTACATTTTAAAGAATCTGAACATAGGCCTACTCCTAATATTTTCTCAAAAGGTATCGTCATTTGCTAGTTGTCTGCTGATGTTGCATAGCCTTTTGTATGTTTTTGGGATTTTTTTTTTTTTAATTAAATGTAAACAAGCACCTGCCCCCATTACAATGACCAGGATCCCGGAAAAGGCTGAAGAAAAAGAAAAAAAAAAATCTCAGGTACTGACAAGTCCAGGGTAGTGTGGGCATTACAACTGCATGTTGAAATTGGCTGGAGTTATCCTTTAATGGCTGATTTTAAACGTACTTGTATGTGTGAGTTCTTCGTCGTCGTCGTCCGCCTCCTCCTCCTCCTCCTCCTCCTCTTCATCCTCCATCTCCTCCTCCTCCTCTTCTTCTTCTTCGTCGTCGTTGTCCTCCTCCTCTTCGTCTTCCTCCATCTCCTCTTCCTCCTCCTCCTGTAATGTTACGGAGATCTCTGCTGCTGGAGAAAACAGATCCAGTCAGACGTACAAAGGTTGCCAACCCCTGGCTCAGACTAACTTCAAGACTATGTCAGAATTGGTAAACTGTTGAAAACATCAAGCATCCTTCTGGCCAATTCATAGAGCATACAGTATGTTACTGCATTGGTGGGCAAACGACCCATTAGATCTGAGTCAGACAACTGTTTCCTGAACTCAAACCTGGCCAATGAGCTGCAAGAGCACTTAAATGTGAATGAACACAAGATGTGCTTTTTAAATTCACATACACACACTCACACCCACACACCCACACACACACACACACACACACACACACACACACACACACACACACACACACACACACACACACAGTGTAGTATATAACTACAGTATATACAGTTTAGCAAAAAATTGAGAGACCACCTCCAAATGATACTTTTTTTTCTTACTACTTATTGGCCCGTGGCAACACACACAAACATACACACACAACAAACAATGTCTGGTGGGAGACGTGACGCCTTGTTTTTTCGTAACATTGGTTAAAAACCTACAAAACTGTTTTTTTCCTACAAAAGTGTTATTTTTCCTCTTAAAAGCAAATGTCAATAAAGAAGATGTGGTACACTATGTTTCATATTAGTCTTAGATGAGAAGAAACATTTTTGTTAAGATTTATGTAAAGGTTTATATGTCAAATATCCTGTGGTGTGACTGTAACGTTAATGACACCTGGAATATAATATATATATAAATTAACCAACAGCATTTTGAATAATGTATGAAGCATTTGGCATGATTGCATAAATATTAACTTGATATTAAGGTATGTGAATGTGAAAAAAATCAAGACAGTAATATTAACTACAAGTTCCATTTCGTAACACAAATTGCGTGCTGTGGGGTGACATGTATGTCAATGTTGATGAAAGGGCAGCTGCAAGGCCAACTACAAGGGTCTTAAAGACAGGCTCCTAACCAGCCAGTACCTCAGCTATTGGAGAGTGGTCTGGAAGTTTAAGGTGACTCTTCACCTCTTAATATGTCTACATATTGCAATGTTTCTGTCACGTAATGCTTAGGTTCATTTTATGGTGTCCTGTGGTGTGACTGCTCTTATAAAAGGAGAAAAAGGTTTTTTATAAATGAAAACACATATTAAGTTTAAACACAATATCATTATCTAGTTAGCATGATCTCAGAGGTCAGTCATGTATACAAAATGATTAAAATGGCCACAATACAGTGAATTTCCTGTGGTGTGACTTCATGTCATGCGGTGTGACATGCTTATGCAATGTGTTACTCAATCCTCACTTATTTTTCATGCATCATGCAAGGATATAAGGATACCAGGAGATTTATTTGTCACATTCACACAATTATTACAAGTATTACAGTGAAACCATGCAGTGAAATCACAGTTGTCTGCCTGTACGATGCATAGGCATGTGGGGGTGGGGGTGCGAGTGGGTAGTAGTGTGTGTGTGGGGTGGGGGTTAAAGGACCAATAGCAGAAAGAGCATTGGTGATATGTTTGTGCAGAATATTAATCATTTTATTGTATCTTACAGAAATGTCACACCAATGATGTCACACCACAGGACACATTTTCCCAAAAATGGCAAAAATTAAGCGAAATTAAGCAAACCACTGAGGGCTTTATTATTTTCTATTTTTTTCCCAATTTTTCCACCCATTTTTTCAGGAATTGGAATATGTTTCCTCCTTTAAGTGTGTTACGGCCTTAAACGTCAACTACCCACCAATATTCCAGCTCGGTAAAATCTTGCTGTTTTATGTGAAATAGTTTTAAAATGTAACTTCCTGAAGTTTAACTAGAATCTCTGGTTCCTTCAACATCAACTTGTACACCTCCTGCTACCCTTTGATTTGTCAGCAGGGCTCTAACTTAACACCAGCCAACCGGCCAAATGCTGGTAACAGCGTTAATTTAGAGCCCTGCTTGGCAGTACTTGCATTATTTTAATTTAGAGTCCTGCTTGTCTACATTTGGCAACACGGCATTATATCCTCAGCCCCCTCATGGATGAAAAATGAAAACGAGCCATGCCCCCATTAGAATGGCCAGGCTCTTGTCTCAAGACTTCAGGAGAGTTGTTCAGCTGGTGAATACGTCAAGCATCAAGAATACATCCTTCTGGCCCAGCACAGCAGCACCGTAGCACAGCATGTTGGTGAATACATCAAGCATCCCACTGGCACAGTACAGTAGCATAGCATGTTGGTGAATACATCAAGCATCCCACTGGCACAGTACAGTAGCATTAAGCTGGTGAGTACATCAAGCAACCCACTGGTCCAGTAAAGCATGTTGGTGAATACATCAAGCATCCCACTGACACAGTACAGCGGCATAGAAGCACAGCATGTTGACATTGTCAGGAACTCACCTGTTCCTGTGGAATCCACATGTAGATTATTGGAATCTTCTAGTTTCACGTCCCTAAGAGGTACCGGGCAGCAGGAGGAGAATGCTGCATCCACACGTTCTAGAACACTGGGCTCTCCTTTTTCTTCTTTCACTTCCTGTTTCAACTCTACAAACCAAACACAGAAGATCTGTTATAAAGGATGCATTCTCATACTCCATAATGCACCCCGGTCCAATGAAGTAAAGTCTATTTTCACAACACAGATTAATGTGAAATCAATGTGGATTTGAAATGTAAAAGTTCGTCCGCAGTGGTCTTGTACCTGTAGAGTCTTCCTGTTTGATGTCATGAGGCTCTTCTTCCCTTTTTATTTCCTGTCTTGGACAAATATCCTCTTCAAATTCTTCTTCCTTCAAGCCACAATCATCTACAAACCAAATATCGAGAAAATTTCAGTTAGCACAGAGAGTATGCCATAGCATCATATTTAGTGAGAAAGCAGTGTTGTTGTCACTCAACATACCGTAGTTTTTAAATAACTACACTTCACAGAATTCGGAATACACTAAACAACTAAATTACCACTACTACGTTCTCCACAAGCAAGACTCTATTTCGTCTTACTCTGATCATTTGGTTTTCGCAGCTAATCTGAAAGAGTAAGATATTGCATTAATGGCTCATTGCAATTGTTGAAAACCATCACACCACTCCAGACTTACCCATGGTCAGCTGGGTTCCAAATAGTGGCTGCAACAGAATACCGTAGAGTGATTAACATGAATAAAGATACACACATCACCACCAAAGCAATGTGACACTGGGCACGGTCCTGATGAAGCAGTGATGCTTTTGCTAGGCAGTGGGCATGCACACTTGGCCAGTTTGATGCATTCTGGTTTGAATATTTCTTCTTATGGGCTGTATGACCTAAATCGTGTTAATATAAAGTAAAGATAAATACTTCACGAACAGTGTCATTACAAATGCTTCAATTCTACACGTAGACCTACCCTGCCTACCCATACGGTGGCCTTTCTTTTGACTCTAATGTCTTTGCGTTTAACACCCACACCAGCCTGGCCCATTGCTGTATCAAACCAAATGATAGGCCTATGCCTTGACACTTATTGTGGATCATCGGTTGTAGGCTAAAGGCTTTTATAGAACTGTATTCTCAATTGGATGGATAAAATAAAAACTGACAACATCCCGATCATGACAGTCGCACAGAGAACACGATCTCAGCAGAAAGGACCCAGCAGTGTGCATTCCCAACTTGGACCACTTTTCAAAGAATAATAGGGACACACTGCCTGGGGCAAAATCCGACGGAAGGCAAAGCAGTTCGATTCATTCCAGGCTATTTAGATACGAATAGTAGGCCTACTACGAGTAAATTAACGGGCAGCACAAATATTCAAGCTGTGATGGGATGCATTTTATAAGTAGCCTTCCCAAGAATGAAAAAAAAAAACAACGTGTAAGCTTTACATCACTGAATGAATGCAAAGTCAACTGACATGCTACACGGTCAAACGTGTCCATTTGTCTGCTCATGACCATCAGCGTTTTTCAAAGACACCCTGAGCTCATAAATCACATGACACATTACATCTTTGCTGTAAATATCAGGATTGTTCACCACGAAGGGTCCACAGCGATGATTTAATCAACTACTGCGATTTTCCTGCGTTGTTGCTGGTTTGTTTACAGCCGCTCTCTGCACGGATGAACTTCTTCTTATGGAGTTTATGGTTGGCATACGCACGGTTGCATTTACCGCGACCTACTGGACATTTATGTAACTACGGGTATGGAGTTTCAAATGTGGAGTGACAAAGAAAATGAATAGTATTAATAATTAAAGAAAAAACAAAATAAATAAGTAAAAAGCGTTGACTAAATCCTAAAAAAAGTCATGTGCTCTTGAGAGACTTATACAGCTCTCCAGGCAGACTCCGGCATCGCGAAGAAGAGTAAACCCTCAAGAGGGAGCCTGGCCTGTCCCAGTTATCTGACCTCTGGCAGTATACCTCTGTGCTGTACACTGGACAGGCAGACCAGTAAAACATGTTGTACTGTTTCCATTTCCCTGCAGTTATCACACTGGCCCGTGGCATGTTTGTCTATAACATGAAGATGATGGATCAGCCTAAGGCCTATCCTAAGTCTTGTTACTATTTGCTCCTCTTTTCTGCACCAGCTGCACTGTCTTCTGGTGGGCACCTGTTTTTGTATGGTGCGAAGGAAGCTTCCCTTACGCTCCTTGTCCCACTGCCCCTGCCATTCGCCTACCTACCATCTTAGTTACTATGATATGCTTAACTTCTGCTTCACTAAGTGGAATGTTAATCTGAATCTCTGATTTTAAAGCATCTTTAGCAAGCTGGTCTACAACCTCACTCCCTTCAATACCTGAATGAGATGGAATCCATACAAAATGAACTAGAATGTCTTGCTGATGCAGTCTAAGAAGACTTTGAAGAACATCATACAGTAGATCAGATCTGCACACTGACTTGCCGTGCAGAATACTAGTCAATGCTGACAATGAGTCAGAGCCAATAACTCTACTGAATACACTGCAAGATGAGTCTCTTTTGATTTTTTTCCCCCCATTGCACGGATGAAGGAGATGGCCAATGAAAAAAAGGTAGCGAGGAGTGACGACACGTTACATTCTGGGGCTTGTAGTTGTACAGATGCTTCCGGTATGACATGAATGGGGCCAGAGAAATTGATGGGGCCAAAGAACTTGGATAACAAGTAACAAAACTCTGGTGCTTCATGGGCAATAGTCAATAAGGGGCGTTTTGAGTCACGCCTGCCATTCTGGGATGAACAGGCAGCCATATTACACTGCGCCCCATTCACCCCCCCCATTCAACTTCTATGCTCCAGAGAGCCACAAAGTAGAAGATGTCTCAGAGAATTTATTGGATATCCTAACAGCCCGTCAGGAGATAATCTATCCTTGACATACTCATTGACATAAACATTATCAAATGAAGGCCATCAGTTAATTATAACTATAATTATTTATTTTATTTATTATTATTGTTTTTCATTCATACGAAGACAAACATATACAGTATATTGACATAGGCTACATACTCTAGGCTACATTAATTCTTGTAGCAATATGGTTAAGCATAATATGGCTAAGTATATAATACTCTCTCTGGTAAAAGCATGGGGCCAACTGTTGCAATGGGACGTTCTATTGGCTTTCGCTTCTTGTTATCCACGTTCTTTGATGGGGGGCACCCTCGGCCCGTTCCGGTCGGGCTGGCAGTGCACCGTCAGCCTAAGTCCCGTCAAATAGGCCTACCTGAGGGGCACATTGTAGTCTCTCACCCAAAAACTAAAATAACCTTTCTTGCCTGCTGAAAATGAGCAGTCTTACGACGACGATTCAAACAAATTCACTGCTATCATATGTGAAATACAGAGCATATGCCAAACGGAATCAGGATTTAGCTTGACTCGTTCCATTCACTTCAATTCAATATTTTACAAGCTACAGGCCCAGAGATCGGAAGTAGAAAGGTGTGACTTAGATGCCATACCACACAAAGTAGCCTACAACAAATCCCACAATGTACGGGGTCTGCTCGTTCTTCCGATGCACCATTGGTCCGATGTGTGAATATTCCGAAAATTCCCCATTGATCCTACAGCCCTTAGTGTTACAGACTTTGTAGGCCAACTCGCTAAAATGAAACCCTTTGTCCCGACAGTCCAATGTTCCAACCAAAAGCTGCTTTAGATCACCGTCAGTGTCTGACATGCGCAGTGGTGACAGGTTAGGTTTAGGGAAAGTTTTGGTCAAGGCACAAATTTAAAACTCAGAAACATTGCAATACTGACAGGTTAGGCTTAGGAATGGTTTTGGGTAGGGCAAAATTGTAAAACTTGGAAACATTGCATTAATGACAGGTTATGTTTAAGGGTGGTTTTGGTAAGGGCACAACTTTATCAATCAGACGCCATATATGTGCTCGTCGCAGTCCATGCAACTGAAGTCTACTTGGCACTGGGGAAAAGAGGAGCAGGACATACGTCCTGGGGAATTATGATGACCGACCCAAAACTGCCATTGGTCGGAACATTGAGTTGTCGGAGCAAAGGGTTTAATTTAATCATTTTCAGTTAGTGGGCTGTAGGATCAATGGGACATTTTCGGAATATTGACGCGTCAGACCAAAGGGGCGTCGGAATAATGACATGCTACCCAATGTACTGTACTGCACACTTGAGCCAGAGAGGGTTTATGGGTATGACGAGAGACAAAAGTCCTGACTTTCTCCGGGTGGTACTGTCCACTAAGTGGCGCCAATGGAGGAGCGCAGAGGCAGTTAGAATGAATGGGGACCTGTGCAAATACCCAGACAAACAATACATGTAAATACAGTTGTTATTACTGCAATGCTAACAAATGTATGGAAAATTAGGAAAAGTCCTCAACCTTTACCATGTGTTGATTTTTTGCCATTCTACTGTACCATCAAAACAATTTACCATATGTGTTTGGCTCAAAATCCAGCATGTTCTTTTTGAAAAATAGTCTGAGAGTCTGGTGTCCATTTCCAATATCCAATACATTTATTTGCCAAGTACAATAATTGCATTAGTAAAATAAAGCATGTTTACAGAGCTCCGGAGTTTGTCATTTCATCTGTCCTCGATGCCATACGCAGATCACACTTGTGATTTAGTCTGGCGTTTGCTGCCAGACAACCATCGATTCACATGATCAGAACTAAATTATTCTTGTCCACCACAGGTCTTTATATTAAGCGTATTACAGACACACACACTTCTCATATCTAGTCTATTGTTGTTGTTGTTGTTTTGTGTGTGTGTGTCTGTGTGTCTGTGTGTGTGTGTGTGTGTGTGTGTGTGTGTGTGTGTGTGTGTGTGTGTGTGTGTGTGTGTGTGTGTGTGTGTGTGTGTGTGTGTGTGTGTGTGTGTGTGTGTGTGTGTGTGTGTGTGTGTGCGCACAGTTGGGATGGTTCTTAAATACAGTAAAGAATCTGAGGATTGTTGTAGCCTGTTAAAATAGCACCACATACCTGTCAAATTACCTTTTATTTAACTGTGAGATCAAAGGCAGTCTATGTTAATTGAAATGTTTGTCATGATTCATCCATGCCATGTGGGTTCATTGTGTTCCACTCTCACCAGCCTCTTTAGTGCCAACCAATTATTTTATCAGTTCAATCAACATCTTACATTGTGTCGACATTCCCTAGTAGAAAAGCAACAGTGGTGAACAGAGTTGAAATGTAGTGTGACACGAAGTATGAAGTTCATGCATGTAGCCTAGTATGAACAAAAAAAAAGTCTCTCATCAAAAAGTGAACCTTGTGTAGGTATGAACCGAGCTTTTTTATTGGTATACCGTTCAGCTCTAGTTTCACTCCTAGCAACCAATCTGAGATTAGCATTGCATTTCAGATTGTCCTGATATGACATCATCAAACAGCTGGAGGCGCACCCTAATATGTACTGTATATAGCAGGCATTCTCTGCATGTTGCCTTCTGACCTGATGCCGTTTCAGATAACTCTTGATGTGCTACACTGCTGAGGTTTTTCTCCAGTATGGGTTCGCCTAATGTGCCTCTTGAGACCTCCATTTTGTGCAAAGTCCTTTCCACATGTGGTACAATGGTAAGGTTTGTCTCCAGTATGGGTTCTCTGATGATTTTCTAAGATGCTTAACTGTGCAAAGCCTTTTCCACATACACTACACTGGTAAGGTTTTTCTCCAGTATGGGTTCTCTGGTGAGCCTTTAAGTTTCCTGACATTGCAAAGGCCTTTCCACATGTGGTACACACATAAGGGTTTTGTCCGCTATGGATTCTCAGATGACCTTTGAGATAACTTAACTGTGCAAAGCCCTTTTCACATACGCTACACTGGTAAGGTTTTTCTCCAGTATGGGTTCTCTGGTGAGCCTTTAAGTTTCCTGACATTGCAAAGGCCATTCCACATGTGGTGCACTGGTAAGGTTTTTCTCCAGAATGGATTCTCTGATGGCAGTTTAGTTGCCAGATGTCTCTACATCCCTTTCCACATGAAAGACACTGGTAAGGCTTTTCTCCAGTAGTACACTGGTCAGGCTTTTCTCCAGTATGTATTCCCTGGTGATCTTTGAGACGACGTTTGTCAGCAAAGGCCTTTCCACATTTGGTGCACTGGTGTGGCTTTTCACCTGTATGGGTTCTCTGGTGATCTTTGAAATACCATTTAGATTTAAAGGCCTTTCCACATGTAGTACATTCCCATGACTTCAAACCATCTGTAGCTCCAAAGTCCTTTCCACTTGCAGTTTTGCACAGTGAGCTAAATTCCTTCCTTTGTGGCCCCCCTGCAATAACAAAACAAAACAGTTACCAACACAGTTCTGTTTGAATGAATAATCATAATCTTGTTTAGTTTGTTTTATGCCACCAACCTGTCTACTTGTCATGGCTATTTTTTTGCACACCCCTACAAGGCATTGTGATACTTGTTTTCACAATATACCGCATCAATTCATGACAATGTATCACAATACTTATATCTAGGGATGTCCGATATTGCCTTTTTTGCCGATATCCGACATGTCCATATTGTCCAACTGTCAATTTTCGATGCAAATATGAGCCGATACCGATATCGATATATGTGGGTTATTTTTCCTCAAAACTAATTTTGGATCACATCACATATGTCCTGTTGTGGAATTAACACAACATGCTCAATTCTATTGAAATGCCACACTGGATGCATTCTTGACTGCAATATAGCTTTCCAAATGTTAACATTGTCTGTGCAAAATAGAAAATACGTTAACTTAATTTAGGGGGGAATGTGAATATAATGGTGATCATCCTGTCAGAATATGTGTTTTCTTAGCAATTTCTCATAGAATATGAAGGATAACAAGCAAACGTTTTTCACTCATTGCTAGTGACTGGCTTAAGACATTTAGTAGCAATCCTCTGTGTTTACTCTTTAACTCATTGGCTGCCAGTCATTTTCATAAAAGAGTAACCCACAGTTCCAGAAATTTTTCAGCATTTTGAGTGTTTTTGGAGGCTCACAGAAAATTGAGTGCTGTGTCTGTCAACACCATACCTATCAAAACACAGAATAGATTCTCATCTATCATCAGAAAAAAACTCTCTCTCTCTACCCCTTTCCGTTCTTTCATAATCATCTGTTGAAAATAAGTGGAATTTGCCAAAATGTCTACACACTTAAATCCCCTTTGTGTTCTTTTAATGATAGGCCAAGCTTTCGGTCGACTGACCTTCCTCAGGACTCTTTCCTCATGGGTCATTTCACGTGAAATCAGACACTTTGGGACCCGACCGACACCGATTTCAATCATACTTGCTGTGCCTGTTTAGTAGCAAGGTAGCACCCCAGAACTGCATTTGTGTGAATCTGACACCAATATTAAGGGAGAAACAGACTAGCAAAGGTTTACATATGAGGGTATAACGTGTAACTCGATTGTCGCGTGTGATATAAAAAGTTTGGTAAAGTGAACTCATTTCGGGTTGTGACTCCTCTGACATTCTGAGGACAACGAACAGGTTTAGATCATCTGGTTATACATTTTGTGCGCTCTGATGACCCTGCAGAGTCTCCGCGTTCTTCTTAAAGGAGGCCCTTTTTAACAGTCAATGCCGATTCTCTCTCTCTCTCTCTCTCTCATTAAAAATGCTGAATCACTGAGGCAATTTTGTTTCAAGAAATTTTTGATGCATTTATCTGTATTTGCATGTACAATTTCCAGTGCTGCTCATTCTGAAATTTCAGTTTGTTATTAATGTTAATGCTTCCTTAATTTATTCGACACACTTAACATATATTGTGTGATTTTTTTTTCCATCACCAAGTATCAGCATAACCATTTTCTTCAAGCCGAGATGCATTTTGGAAGAAAAGGAGATGAACTCTGGTCTATGCTCCATCTGTCAGTAAGTCACAAGACACAAGCCATGGTTTTGGTAGTGTGCATATTCTGTATGAGTCATTCTGTATGAGCCATTTTGATATAGATAATTGCAATGAGATTATTCTAGATTAAAATAAATAATCTATGCCCACCCCTAAAAATGACACAATTTATGTTTATTTGTCTTATCGATAAAAAAAAATGTTTGCTGATCCGAAAAATGATCCGATCCGTGGCTCTGATCCGAGGAAAGATCCGAACCACAAGTTTTTTGATCCGTTGCACCCCTAGTTACAGCACTGACAGATTTAGCTAAATGAGCACAGTGTAATGAGTGGAGCGACAGTTAAACAGCCACATCTATAGAGCTACACTTATTTTGCACTACCTGTCAACACAATACGAGGCAATTCCGCATTTGAAGGGGGAAGAAATCGGATCAAGTGGAATGCTGGCTACCATTCGACCAACAAAGCAGCCTACGTTCATGTGTGCGGTGTGTGCTTGTGGACACTCACCAAAAGCCTCCAAAAAGTCGTAGTCGTCGTCATCATCGTCATTGTCGTCCTCGTCATCCTCCTCCTCTTCTTCTTCTTCTTTGTCGTCATCGTCCTCTTCTTCTTCGTCGTCCTCCTCCTCCTCTTCGCCTTCTTCCATCTCCTCCTCCTGCTCCTCCTGCTCCTCTTTTAATGTTACGGAGATCTCTGCTGCTGGAGAAAATAGATCCAGTCAGACTTACAGACAAAGGTTGCCAACCTCTGGCTTAGACTAACTGGAAAACTATTTCAGAATTGATAAGCTGTTGAAAACATTTAATAGAGAAACAATTAATAGAGCATACAGTGTGTTACTGCATTGGTGGGCAATAACCACAGTGTACAGTGGTTAATGAGATGATGGGGCGGAAGAGGACCAAGGAGGGACAGGTGGAGGGACACAGCCCAGAGGAGAGGGTGACAACCTGGACCACCTACTTCCAAAAGGTAAGAACCAGCAGAAGCAGGTGAGGAAGAAGTACCATTAGTCCTCCCAAACCTGAACATCAATGATGGCCCCTTCACCCCCCAAGAACTAAAAAAAACCCACTGTGAGAGTAGGAAAGAGTGCTGGTCCGGATGGTATACCCCCAGAGGTGCTGAAGAACTGTGACCTGGACGACATCATTTTAGCGATCTGCAACCTTGCCCTGCTGCACAATTGGCTGTCTGATATGTGGTCTCTATCAGTGCCTAAATCTGGAGAGTGCCTAAATCTGGAGACCTCTCAAAGCCAGACAACTACCGAGGCATCAGTCTGACATGCATCACTGCCAAAGTCTACAAACACTTGATCCTAAACAGGGTCCGGCAGGCAATCAACCCCCTTCTAACCAGAACGGCTTTAGAGAGGGACGCACCACTACATCCCAGATCTTGGCGCTAAGGAGAATGATTGAGGAGGTGAGGAAAAACAACCTGACAGCAGTACTATCCTTCACAGACTTCAAGAAGGCATTTGACTCTATCCACCGAGGCATGATAGTGAAGATCCTGAAGGTAGGCCTGGATGCTTTTTCGATTTCAATTTTAATCGCAATGTTAATTTTTTCTACGATTACAAATTAGACGTTCGATGCGCATTCAAAAAAACAAAACAAAGAACATCACCGTTTTCACAGACCCGTGAATAACCAATCATATCTAAACAGCACCGCACGTAACCAATCAGTTGAAAGAGAGTCACGTCAAGTTAGGTTGTGGACACGCACTTGTAACACAGTGCGGTAGGCCCTGTTGCAACATAAACAAACACACGTGTAGAGGCTAGCAGCAGCAGCAGCACAGTCTGTAGCAAGCCATATCTCCGAACAAACCCTCGTTATTACATTAGTTCCAAGACTTGTAAGTGAACGAGAACTCTACTGACAGTTCAACAGAAAATAAGTTGCTATTATTGTGTCGTTACTGCGTTTTGTGTGTACTCGCGATTGTTGTTTTATTGCAACATTGCGATAGCAGCGCAAGTATTTGTTTACTGTTTACGTGTTCCATTGTGTCTCTGTTATGTTTGTATAATAGCACTTACTGCTTCTCATGCCGCGGTTCGGTCAGAGTGTTGCGGATTTGTTTATTAATGCTCTGCTCCGGCAGAGTATAGGTCCGTGTAGAGTTAAAGAGCAGCGCAAACTGCTTTCCTCTGTAAGTGTAGGCACCTCAGAGTGCTCATCTGGTTCTTCTGAAAGGAGACGCGCTCCTTTTTTCTGTTACCAAACACACTCGCTGAGTTTTCATTGGGCATTGTGTACTTTGCTATCACCTATTCTTGTTAAGGATATTTGTTTTAGACAGTTATCCCTCTTGTGGTTAAAGATATACTTTAGGCATTCATCTCTCATTTTCCTCCTTTATATTTTGTAGGCTATATTGTAAATACATCTTCTTTGAGATTATCCATTTTTGCTCTGGCCAGACAACCTGTGCAATTTCCTATTTTCTCTGGACCAGCCTTTATAAAGTCCTTTCTAGGTGTCATACCTTGCACCATTTTCACAAGCCATGTGTTGGATTCATGACCTTCATGCCCCCCTCCCCCGGATTTTTTTTTAAAAGAAACTAGATATTTTATTCACATCTTGATTAAAATCGGAATCGAAAATTTTGGGAGTAATAATCGAAATCTAAGTTTTTCTCATATCGCCCAGGCCTGCCTGAAGGCATACAGTATTCCCCCCAACCTACTCAGAGCAATAGAGTCCATGTACGCAGGAACAAGGGCCAGGGTGGTGAGTGACCACAGATTGTAACAGTAAGGAGTTTGACATTCTGGCTGGAGTTATGCAGGGGGACATACTACCCCCCTTACTCTTCATCATAGTCCTTCATTATGCACTCAGGAAGGCAATCAGTGGGAGAGCAGGAACTTGGCTTCACACTATCTCCAAGGAGGTCAAGTCAATACCCCGCAGTGGTCCTCACAGACCTTGACTATGCAGATGACATCAGTTTGCTCTCCGACAACGTGGAACAAGCACAAACTCTACTGAACATGGTAAAGCTAGAGTGTGCCAGGGTCGGCCTCAGGTTAAACGCCAAGAAAACTGAGGTCATCACCAACAACATTCCACCAGAACATCAACCTCTGACTACAGCAGGAGGGACTGTGCTGAAAGAAGTCTGTGACTTCAAATACAAGAACAAGCCTGCTTCACTAGACAAAGCAAGATTACAAGTGACTACAGCCAGTAAGTATATTTTGCTGTTTTTACCAATTGTGTTTCTGTAAAAAAATGTCATCTTGTGTGTATGTGTGTTAGTGCTGTGCAGTGAAATTACTAAGGTCAGCTGTAGTATTGTGAAGGTGTCAGGTCACCTGATTACAGCAATTGTTAGGAGCACACCCCCAGAAACTAGCCATTGTTGAGGTAATTGCTGTGGGCGGTGCGAGTCACTTAACCACAAGAGTTAAATAGCCAGGCTTATGTGTTAAGGTTTAGAACAAGCCTGCTTCACTAGACAAAGCAAGAGTACAATTGACTACAGTCAGTAAGTGTATTTTGCTGTGTTTAATTAGTAGGAGCACACCCCAGAAACTAGCCATTGTTGAAGTAATTGCTGTGGGCGGTGTTCATTGATTGGCAAATGCGCCCATATTAGGAAACAAGGTGGGCTTCCAGCGGCAGCTGGATAGCGGCAGCCCTCCTCGTGCCCTCCTCGTGCTAAGACCGATGAGTGACAAGACAAGCAACTCTATCTGTGCAACTCCACCGAAGCAAGGACACGTAAGGCACATTTTTATCCCACTACTGACCTACATTGACAATGTGTTTCCAGAGAATCCCAGTGGCACCTTCAAGAAACAAGTAAAGACTTTCCTCTTTCGAGAGGAGCTACTAAACTAATGCTTGAGCTGGCCTAGCCCCAGGGCAGACTCTTGACATGATGTTTAGTCAGCTTAGCTTAGCTTGTTTGTGTGTGTGTGTGTGTGTGTGTGTGTGTGTGTGTGTGTGTGTGTGTGTGTGTGTGTGTGTGTGTGTGTGTGTGTGTGTGTGTGTGTGTGTGTGTGTGTGTGTGTGTGTGTGTGTGTACACTTTATTAATTAAAAAAAAAAACTAACCCCCCTTTGAAACTGCACTTCTTGTTCTGTATATTTCCTGTGCACTTTGTATTTGCTTGTGATGATGGCTTGATTATGTTCTCTTTTGAAAGTTGCTTTGGTTATAAAGCGTCTGCCAAATGCAATGCAATGTAATAATGTAAAAAATACCTGGGCTCATGGGTCAACTCAACTGAGCAAGATCTTAAAGTGAGAATGGCACTTGCATGGAGGGCCCTGAATTGCATGGCTGAAGTGTATGGAACTCCAATCTCCCCCGTCAAATCAAGCTTAGCTTCTTCTACCCGACAGTAGAGTCTGTTCTCCTCTATGGCAGTGAATGCTGGACCCTGAAGCCAACCCTAGAGAAATCCCTTGATGGGTGCTACACCAGAATGTTGTGTGCCGTGCTTAACATCAGTGATAGTGCACATCTAACAAACGAAATCCTGTACGAGGGAATACCAAGGGTATGGAGAATCGGGATGATTGGAAGCAACGATGGAAGGCTCGTCTGAGGACGACCTAGAGAGACAGTGTAATAACCAGTATAACAATATTTAACACCATGTAATATTAATGTAATACCAGTGTAACAATATGCAACACCATGTAATACCACTTACACACAAATACATGATGGTACATGGCAGTGCTTGACATTAACTTTTTCGCTTACCAGCCATTTTGGCTAGTCAGTCCCTCCAGTTTTTCGCGATTCAGCGATTGCGTGGATTCATGCAAATTCAATGATATTCCGCATAATTTCACGATGCCACGTAATTCCTGTAAAGCCGCATTTTTCCCGCAAAATTTCCCCTTTGTCCCCTTCAACATTCTGTGGCAGAGGTGCTCAATAGGTCGATCGCGGTCGGACACTTTAAAAATAAAATAAAAAAGTTCCCAAAGGATACCCAGAATCTGACAGGCTAAGTCCAGGCGTCTACACTGTATGCCTAAATAGACATAAACTCAACGACGTCTTCAGATAAGGAGGATAACTGTCAAGCGCCTCACTCAAACTCCATAAGTCATAACATCGGAGCACAAAAATAGAACGACACGAGACGTTTGCCGTTACCGGGCGCTATATGTTCAGTCAGTAGGCCTACAGGCAGCGTCACCGCTCGAAAGAAACAGCCAGAGAAGAAAACAACAGCCCGAATACCGGCAATCCCCTGCTTTTTTCATATGCTCTGAGAAGCGCGCTCTCTGTCTAGCGGCCGCGCTGAACAGACCTTTTGAGAAGACGCGCCTGCACTCAGGTTAAACAGGCACACATTCACTCTCCCGCGGGAGTTGCAAGATGCAACTCCCGCATTGAGCGTGGAGTTGGCTACCTCGATTAGATTTCATTGCCGAGATTACATTCGAGGGGAGAGTGAATGTGTGCCTGTTTAACCTGAGTGCAGGCGCGTCTTCTCAAAAGGTCTGTTCAGCGCGGCCGCTAGACAGAGAGCGCGCTTTTCGGTCCGTTCAGTGGATGTCTCCTTCTTTATTTTTTGGAACTAGGGATGTCTGTAACGTCCACGAAGACAATATCATCCATGTGAAAACGCCAAACGCCCGCAAACCGCTGTTCTGTCTACTTCTCACAGCGGCATTAAAAAAGTCCTCCATGAAATCCCAAACCAACATCACTTCAATAGGTGACAGCAAGCATGCACACATGAAATACCACTTCAGGGAGGGAGAAAATTGCTCTGCACTCATATTAAAGTGAAAAGGGGATTACATAAAATCTGTCCAGAAACCAAGAGGGCATATATAAACTCATTATCTCTAACAGGAGGACGGCAACATCATGTAGGAACATGAAGGCTCTTGTGTTCCTGTATTACAATCAGAGAGTTCAGTGTGGTGTCTTGGAATCAGATGAGCCAATTGAAGTAGACATCTAAACTGGACAGTCTTATTTTCTTTTTTTTCCACTGTAAAAATGTTTTTCCTCTGCACTTTATGAGTGGGTGTGTTATCACTATTGTGATGAACAGCTTTGTAGTGTGACAAGTGTTTTTCTACCGAGTGTTTTTCAACACTTTTGTGTGACAACATATTTGTAGTGTTTTACTCCTAATATTCAAAATGTGGCTGTATGTGCAGCTTTTTTGACTGTTGCTGTCGCTTACAGCTTTTGACTGTCCAAGACAAATTTCCTGCTGGATAGGCCTACATCTGAACTTGCCTGCCACCTGAATTACCCCTATGGCCAAATGTAACTTTTGTAAATGTAATTTGTGTTGGGATTTCAACAGAAAATTAAAAGGAAGTGTGTTTCTGAATCTCTCTTTCTTTTGTCTTAAGCCTGCTTAGATTGATTGTGGTTTTCAGTTACCAAAAAACCCCAGAAAGGGGTGCAAAATCTTTGCAAAAAATGAGAAAATGCCGCAAAATCTTTGCAAAAAATGAGAAAATGCCGCCACAAAATCAGACATTTTGATCGCAAAAATCACAAAATCCCAGTGCAAAATCCTGGAGGGACTGGCTAGTGGTTTTTCTGACTCACTAGCCATTGGGCCTTTTCACTAGCCATAATTTTCTTACCATCATAGCAGCTTTAATTAATTATATAATAGGCTGTAATAATGTAATGTAGGCTCATAGGCTATAAAATAACATAATATAATATAATATAATATAATATAATATAATATAATATAATATAATATAATATAATATAATGTGCTATAGGGCCTAATAATTAGAATTGTTAGGCTTATTAACTGGTCCATGCATGCATGCTACATGTGTATGGAAAGAACAGATTTACTGATCTGAGGAATGGCATAGATATATTGATTGACCATGCAGAAACACCAAGCACAGTGTTGTGGAAGGGCACAAATGTAAGCTACACGAGAGCAAAATATTTTCGTCTTTGATCTGAAGGGCACTTTCTTCATATCATATAGGCCTATCTGTGGAGGGCGCCGTCCAAATTGATGCGCAAAGTAGATCGCGGGAAGTTGCCAAGTTCGCCTCTCCTTGGTCATGGATGTGGAATAACACCTCTTCTGGAATATTTTCTTACAAAAGTATCCACTAGAAAGCACACAGAGATGCGGTAACTACAGAAGGGGCTACGACTTCCTTTCATTCCGTTTAATATTGAGTTGTTTAAAATGCAAACGGACACAAGGCGAGACGGGCACCTAAGGGCGATGGTGATGGTATATGCTTTTGTGCAGTCTGGAAGGCTACTACTGCGCGTTGTTTAAGCCCGGTTTGTCAGTCGGGAACAACAGCACAAGAAACATGGAGGAATATTAAGGTATGAAGACATACAGGCAAATCATAAAATAGTTTAAACCGAACATTATTAATGCCGCATGTGTCCTTGTCTTATCACTGCGCTAATTAGTCTCGAGACTTTCACAAGACAGACTGACGTGTTTTCCTCTCGCCTTGGTCATTTTAATGTCCACTAATACTAAGTATTGTATTAATGACAGATCCCAAAACAAGTCAGTTGAGATGAACTTCGTTACTTTATTTTCAGGTGAAGGTTTTCAGTGACATTTTCAAACGCACGCTGATGTGCCAGTAGCTCGCTGCCACTCCTCTTCGCAAGACATCAGATTCTTGGCGTGCGTGGGCCACAGGTGACACGTGACACAGGTGGCTTCATGTAATAGTGAACCATTAAAAACATTTGCTCCATTTTTTTGCTTCATTTTCACAATAGTCGTTTGGTTTTAAGCCTATGCACGTCATTGATCTCTGTATAGATATTAAATATATTTCTTTTATATTTTGTATTTATCATATACTGTGGAGGCTGCCCTGTAGCCTCGGCTTGGACTTGAGATGTTCTCTCAGACGTAGCAAAAAAGTGCAGTTCCAGTCTGAAAATCCCTTTGGGGTTGTTCCCCGTTTATTGCAACAAAAAGGTTTAAAGGCCGCCTCTCAACGTCATTTCATTAATATTGCTGTGTTCCCCACTGTTATTGAATGTGTTACGCATTGGTCCCATTTTAAAAAACGTTCTGGTTGCTTTGTTTCAAGCCGTTTTTGCAAGCTAGCAAGGTGGCTGGTGGAGAAACACAACATGATCTCCAAAAATTCCGTACTCCTGGACACGGATGTTGAGGACACAAAATCCGTGTCCAGGAGCACGGATTTTGCCAAAATTTCGTGCTCCTAGACACAGAATTATTTTCCGTGATGGACACACAGAAGTGCTCTCTCTATACTCCCACAGCTCTATGTTTCCACAGTCTTGTGTTTTCTCAGGATTTTTCTAATTTCAAATATTTTTTCTAAAAAAAACATTTCTTACTGACAGGTTAGGGTTAGGAATTGTTTTGGTCTGGGCACAGCTAGTTTTCTTTCATTCATTATATGAATTTATTATATGGTTGTGACGTCATCTGTCGAATGCTCCATTCATTTCAACGGGGCTCCCCAACGTTCGGACGTCTGTTATTTTTCGATAACGGACGGGTTGGTCTATAACAGACCGCTGTCAACGGCAACAAGACTTTTCACTGCTAAAGCGACCTTTCAACAAGACTCTAATCAGCTGCTGTGATAGACAGCACCCGTTGTCCTGGCTACCGCTGTCAATGGCAACAATTACGTTCACTGCTAAAGCCACTGGCTTGTATACAAGTCAGTGGCTAAAGCGAATGTTTCATATCACTCCGCAGGGGGTCCGGTCTTTTGTCACTCTAATCAGCTGCTGTGATAGACAACACCTGTTGTCCTCGCTAGCCTACCTAGCTGTTGCCTAGCGGTGTTCCACAACGGCACTGTTTTGTTTTATGCAGCAACAATCTTAACATTAAATAGGTCTAAAGAAATGTCCCCGCATGTGTGAATCATTTAAGTATATCCATATAATAAGCGGGTTAACTTTCGGCGAGTCGGTCGCTTTGTGGAATAGCAGCACTTCAGAGAGAACAAGACCCCTCCGCTCCGCGTCGGGGTCTAAAGATTCTCTCTGTCGTGCTGCTATTCCACGGTAGCGACCTTCTCGCCGAACGTTAACCCTTACTTGATAGCCTAGCAACCAACTGGAAAAGGTATTTCTTCAAAATATGTCTTTAATGACAGGTTAAGGTTAGGGAATGTTTTCGTCAGGGCATAACTTAAATTGCTATTGCATTTTTTTTGTTTAGGATTAGCATTTGGTATGTATTTTCTAATGATAGAGTTAACACAGTGCTGTGGTAATAGCCTATAGAAAGCACTTCCGTGTGCCCATCACGGAAAACAATTCTGTGTCCAGGAGCACGGAAAACAATTCCGTGTCCAGGAGCACGAAATTTTGGCAAAATCCGTGCTCCTGGACACGGATTTCGTGTCCTTAACATCTGTGTCCAGGAGCACAGAATTTTTGGAGATCAGGCTGAGAAACAAGAGGGTGTTCCGGGTCTCTGATTGGCTCACTCCTCCTGCTCTCGTGGAAATGCATCTCTGATTGGCTCAGTCCTCCTGTCCTCGGAGAGCTTGTAATGGGAAACAGAGTCGCCACTTCCCTGGGTGGTACTGCACTATAGGGGCGCCAATGGAGGCGTGCAGGCTCCATTCAGGGCTGTGCTCTTTCGGCAGCGACCCCTCGGCGAGCTGCAGGCACGGAGCAACCAGAGTGGGCATGCTGTATGTATATATGAGGCTTTGTGCTTTGTGTGTATCTGAGAGTAGCAACCATCTGATAGCTAAGCTAAGCTAGGTTTTGGGCCACCAGACGTTGCTTGTTTTGAAAACAAGCAGAAAAAAATTACTCAACATGTTTTTAGAAAAATGGGTTGACATAAACCTTTGTGGGCAACGCCTTTTTTCGACGTGACGCAACACAGAAGCTTTCGTGATTCGCTCGTTTCTCTGTATTATTTATGTCAATTGGGAAACACCGGGAAACACAGCCAGGCAAGGTGACACACCGCTATGAGAGCCTTGCAAGTGAGTTTAACTTGGCATGACCGTCCGATTTTCAAAAGGAGTGAGTAAAACTGTGTTTTATCGGACGTTGGCCTTTAATACAAAAATAACTAGTTCACCCTTGTGCTGTGCATTTCATCATGCTGTTAAAATGTGCTGGCTGAATTTGGCTGGATCCACACGGCTACGGTAAGAACCGTGTGTTTCCCCAGTCCAAGCCTCATCAACTGTAATCACAGGCACCTGTAATTATACCTGCTAACCTATGTGACCTACGCTTAAGTGAAGTGCTCCCCCAAGTGGCTAAATCTAAAACTACATTAAAACCTATCCATAAGTGAGACTAAAATGGCTCCAACATATACGTTTATGAAAAGGTGGACGGGAGTGGTAGGAATGATGGGGGACTGGAAACGTCGCCTTTCGGGGATATACCTTAAGCAGTCGAAGGCGACTGCACAGGCCTAGTTTTAAAATGTAACTTCCAGAAGTTTAACTAGAATCTCTGGTTCCTTCAACATCAACTTGTACACCTCCTGCTACCCTTTGATTTGTCAGCAGGGCTCTGTAACAGCGTTTATTTAGAGCCCTGCTTGGCAGTACTTGCATTATTTCAATTTAGAGTCCTGCTTGTCTACATTTGGCAACACGGCATTATATCCTCAGATCCTTCAGGCTCTTGCCTCAGCCAAGCTCTTGTCTCAAGACTTCAGGAGAGTTGTTCAGCTGGTGAATACGTCAAGCATCAAGAATACATCCTTCTGGCCCAGCACAGCAGCACCGTAGCAGAGCATGTTGGTGAATACATCAAGCATCCCACTGGCACAGTACGGTAGCATTAAGCTGGTGAGTACATCAAGCATCCCACTGGTCCAGTAAAGCATGTTGGTGAATACATCAAGCATCCCACTGACACAGTACAGCGGCATAGAAGCACAGCATGTTGACCATTGTCAGGAACTCACCTGTTCCTGTGGAATCCACATGTAGATTATTGGAATCTTCTAGTTTCACGTCCCTAAGAGGTACCGGGCAGCAGGAGGAGAATGCTGCATCCACACGTTCTAGAACACTGGGCTCTCCTTTTTCTTCTTTCACTTCCTGTTTCAAATCTACAAACCAAACACAGAAGATCTGTTATAAAGGATGCATTCTCATACTCCATAATGCACCCCGATCCAATGAAGTAAAGTCTATTTTCACTACACAGATTAATGTGAAATCAATGTGGATTTGAAATGTAAAAGTTCGTCCGCAGTGGTCTTGTACCTGTAGAGTCTTCCTGTTTGATGTCATGAGGCTCTTCTTCCCTTTTTATTTCCTGTCTTGGACAAATATCCTCTTCAAATTCTTCTTCCTTCAATCCACAATCATCTACAAACCAAATATCGAGGACAATTTGCATCGAAAAGTGTGCCATAGCATCATATTTAGTGAGAAAGCAGTGTTGTTGTCACTCAACATACCGTAGTTTTTAAATAACTACACTTCACAGAATTCGGAATACACTAAACAACTAAATTACCACTACTACGTTCTCCACAAGCAAGACGTTATTAGTCTTTACTCTGATCATTTGGTTTTCGCAGCTAATCTGAAAGAGTAAGATATTGCATTAATGGCTCATTGCAATTGTTGAAAACCATCACACCACTCCAGACTTACCCATGGTCAGCTGGGTTCCAAATAGTGGCTGCAACAGAATACCGTAGAGTGATTAACATGAATAAAGACACACACATCACCACCAAAGCAATGTGACACTGGGCACGATCGTGATGAAGCAGTGATGCTTTTGCTAGGCAGTGGGCATGCAAACTTGGCCAGTTTGATGCATTCTGGTTTGAATATTTCTTCTTATAGGGATGTATGACCTAAATCGTGTTAATATAAAGTAAAGATAAATACTTCACGAACACAGTGTCATATAAATGCCTCAATTCTACACGTAGACCTACCCTGCCTACCCATATACGGTGGCCTTTGACTCTAATGTCTTTGCGTTTAACACCCACACCAGCCTGGCCCATTGCTGTATCAAACCAAATGATAGGCCTATGCCTTGACACAATAGTCTTATTGTGGATCATCGGTTGTAGGCTAAAGGCTTTTATAGAACTGTATTCTCAATTGGATGGATAAAATAAAAAACTGACAACATCCCGATCATGACAGTCGCACAGACCGATAAAGAACACGATCTCAGCAGAAAGGACCCAGCAGTGTGCATTCCCAACTGGGACCACTTAAATTTCCCAATCAAAGAATAATAGGGACACACTGCCTGGGGCAAAATCCGACGGAAGGCAAAGCAGTTCGATTCATTCCAGGCTATTCAGATACGAATAGTACTACGAGTAAATTAACCGGCAGCACAAATATTCAAGCTGTGATGGGATGCACTTTATAAGTATCCTTCCCAAGAATGCAAAAAAAAAAAAAACCAACGTGTTTACATCACTGAATGAATGCAAAATCAACTCGGATATGCTACACGGTCAAACGTGTCCATTTGTCTGCTACTGACCATCAGCGTTTTTCAAAGACACTCTGAGCTCATAAATAACATGACACATTACATCTTTGCTGTAAATATCAGGATTGTTCACCACGAAAGCCCACAGCGATGATTTAATCAACTACTGCGATTTTCCTGCGATGTTGTTGCTGGTTTGTTTACAGCCGCTCTCGGCACGGATGAACTTCTTTTGGAGTTTATTGGTGGTTGGCATACGCACGGTTGCATTTACCGCAACCTACTGGACATTTATGTAACTACGGGTATGGAGTTTCAAATGTGGAGTGACAAAGAATTGAATAATAATAATAATTAAAGAAAAAACAAAAGAAATAAGTAAAAAGCGTTGACTAAATCCTAAAAAAAGTCTTGAGAGTGTTCTTGAGAGACTTATAGGCAGACGCCGGCATCGCGAAGAAGAGTAAACCCTCAAGAGAGAGCCTGGCCTGTCCCAGTTATCTAACCTCTAGCAGTATACCTCTATGCTGTACACTGAACAGGCAGACCAGTAAAACATGTTGCAATGTTTCCATTTCCCTGCAGTTATCACACTGGCCCGTGGCATTGTCTATAACATGAAGATGATGGATCAGCCTACGGCCTATCCCAAGTCTTGTTAATTTGCTCTTTTTTGCACCAGCTGCACTGTCTTCTGGTGGGCACCTGTTTTTGTATGGTGCGAAGGAAGCTACCCTTACTCTCCTTGTCCCACTGCCCCTGCCATTCGCCTACCTACCATCTTAGTTACTATGATATGCTTAACTTCTGCTTTACTAAGTGGAATGTTAATCTGAATCTCTGATTTTAAAGCATCTTTAGCAAGCTGGTCTACAACCTCACTCCCTTCAATACCTGAATGAGATGGAATCCATGATACAAAATGAACTAGAATGTCTTGCTGATGCAGTCTAAGAAGACTTTGAAGAACATCATACAGGAGATCAGGTCTGCTCACTGACTTGCCGTGCAGAATACAAGTCAATGCTGACAATGAGTCAGAGCAGCCAATAACTCTACTGAATAAACTGCAAGATGGTAGAGTCTCTTTTGAAATTTTCCCCCCATTGCACGGATGAAGGAGATGGCCAATGAAAAAAAAGGCAGCGAGGAGTGACGACATTCTGGGGCTTGTAATAGAGCTCTTCAGCATTGACGTCAACTTGTATGCGGCGTTTGGACTTCCGGTTCGATGGCGATTTTTTACATTGCAAAACGCCATAGAGATTCAGGTTTGGCAAAAATATAAGTTGCACGGCAACAACGAACATTAGCGTGTCCCCGCATCCCTTTCTCATTAGTGGAACGGATCGTATCATCATGTTGGTGTATTCACATGTTAAATCATGACGATTATAATTCAATATTGCTAACCCCTTTCTGATCATTAAAACTTCCGAACTACATACTTTCCTTTGGTTGCCATGGGTACATCCCTCCGCACGTACATGCCGTCAGATACAGGCGCCGCTTCTGTAGTCGCCAAAAGCTTCCGGGTTTAGCATATGGACGCAACATCGTATTTATGTCGAAGTTTGACACAAAATGATCAACCATGTCATACCTACAGCCTATTTTTAACACCCTCGACAGTTTGCGGGGGTTCGCTAAGCGCGTGCTTGCACTCGGAGCTTATTTGAAATTTACCCCTATTCATTCCCAATGGAGGCCGGAAGCCGATACGAACCAGGAAGTCCTTAAATGCTAACATGAAAGACTACAATCTACTACATGCTTCCGCGTTACTGAAGAACTCTATTGTACAGATGCTTCCGGTATGACATGAATGGGGCCAGAGAAATTGATGGGGCCAAAGAACTTGGATAACAAGTAACGAAACTCTGGTGCTTTATGGGAAATAGTCAATAGGGGGCGTTTTGAGTCACGCCTGCCATTCTGGGATGAACAGGCAGTCATATTACACTGCGCCCCATTCACCCCCCCATTCAACTTCTATGCTTCAGAAAGCCACAAAGTAGAAGATGTCTCCGAGAATTTATTGGATATCCTAACAGCCCTTTAGGAGATAATATATCCTTGACATACTCATTGACATAAACATTATCAAATGAAGGTCATCAGTTAATTATAACTATAATTATTTATTTTATTTATTATTATTGTTTTTTGTTCATACGAAGACAAACATATACAGTATATTGACATAGGCTACATACTCTAGGCTACATTAATTCTTGTAACAATATGGTTAAGCATAATATGGCTAAGTATATAATACTCTCTCTGGTAAAAGCATGGGGCCAACTGTTGCAATGGGACGTTCTATTGGCTTTCGCTTCTTGTTATCCACGTTCTTTGATGGGGGGCACCCTCCACCCTTTCCGGTCGGGCTGGCAGTACACCATCAGCCTAAGTCCCGTCAAATACCTAAGGCGCACATTGTAGTCTCTCACCCAAAAACTAAAATAACCTTTCTTGCCAGCCGAAAATGAGCAGTCTTACAACGACGATTCAAACAAATTCACTGCTATCATATGTGAAATACAGAGCATATGCCAAACGGAATCAGGATTTAGCTTGACTCGTTCCATTCACTTCCATTCAATATTTTACAAGCTACAGGCCCAAAGATCGGAAGTAGAAAGGTGTGACTTAGATGCCATACGACACAAAGTAGCCTACAACAAATCCCACAATACGGGGTCTGCTCGTTCTTCCAATGCACCATTGGTCCGATGTGTGAATATTCCGAAAATTCCCCATTGATCCTACAGCCCTTAGTGTTACAGACTTTTTAGGCCTACTCGCTAAAATGAAACCCTTTGTCCCGACAGTCCAATGTTCCAACCAAAAGCTGCTTTAGATCACCGTCACCGTCTGATATGCGCAGTGGTGACAGGTTAGGCTGTGACAGACCTGTGACAGGTTAGGTTTAGGGAAAGTTTTGGTCAAGGCACAAATTTAATACTCAGAAACATTGCAATACTGACAGGTTAGGCTTAGGAATGGTTTTGGGTAGGGCACAATTGTAAAACTTGGAAACATTGCATTAATGACAGGTTAGGTTTAGGGGTGGTTTTGGTAAGGGCACAACTTAATCAATCAGACGCCATATATGTGCTCGTCGCAGTCCATGCAACTGAAGTCTACTTGGCACTGGGGAAAAGAGGAGCAGGACATACGACCTGGGGAATTATGATGACCGACCCCAAACTGCCATTGGTCGGAACATTGAGTTGTCGGAGCAAAGGCTTTAATCATTTTCAGTTAGTGGGCTGTAGGATCAATGGGAAATTTTCGGAATATTGACGCGTCAGACCAAAGGGGCGTCGGAATAATGACATGCTACCCAATGTACTGTACTGCACACTTGAGCCAGAGAGGGTTTATGGGTATTACGAGAGACAAAAGTCCTGACTTTCTCCGGGTGGTACTGTCCACTAAGTGGCGCCAATGGAGGAGCGCAGAGGCAGTTAGAATGAATGGGGACCTGTGGAGCTCAACAATGGATGCTGCCGTTGCTTGGGAGAGAATTGGCATCATGTTTTCATTTGAATTTCCCCAAAGGTAGGATAAATTATCCTTTCAAACAGCACTTAGTTTGAATTTGCTCACTTGATCTTTAGAAAATAAACCTTTATTGTCAATATTACGTCTCGAGTGGCTTCACTCATTGTGTTTGGATTGGTCGCCCGGCTGCATTGCTGTGATCACGATTGCCGTAAAGCAATTTCGTTAGCAAAATGGGTTGTGCTCGCTCGACAGCGCTCCTAGGTGAACCCACTGTGGTTGAGCCTACCGCAAGACCATTTAACGCTCGCATTACAGACAAAATTAAATAGGACTTTGTTGTGACTCTCGACTGTGATTCCACCAGTTTCACTCCAACCACATACTGTAAATGCCCAAATTAAACTCAAAAGGGGCACAAATGATGTCGTTGTTCGCATGGTAGGCCTACCCGTGGCCTGTCTCAAAATCTACAGTCACGAAAAATGCTGTTTAAATAAACTCGCTGTGAGAATGTTTTTCATCACGGAATGCCAATAGTTGAATCAAATCTGAATATGGTATGTAGGCCTAAAGCGTTTTTTTTTTGTATGAGAAGTGCTTCCCATGACACTTGGCTGACTCGGGACAGTGATTAATTAAAGTTTTAATCCTACCTAGAGCACCTTTAATATCAAAATAAAGGGTATAGGTAAAGGATACATATAAAAATGAAGATCATGTATAAGTGAACACTTTGTCAATTTAATTACTTTACATCTCATTATGTGTATAGCAGCATTTATCATCAAATTAAGTGCATATAGGAGTCTAAAAGCGTATGTATCAGATACTAAATGTACAATTGATGACATAAAACAGCTTAAAAAATAAAGAGAGACTTCAAAACTATGTGTATAATGGCAATGAAAGTAGGCATACTCTTCAGCTTTAATTTGATTGTGTGTGTGTGTGTGTGTGTGTGTGGGGGGGGGGGTGTTGTCTTTAAAATATTTCTAAAATTATATTTTAATTTCAGAACAAAAGTAAATACCCAGACAAACAATACATGTAAATACAGTTGTTATTACTGCAATGCTAACAAATGTATGGAAAATTAGGAAAAGTCCTCAACCTTTACCATGTGTTGATTTTTTGCCATTCTACTGTACCATCAAAACAATTTACCATATGTGTTTGGCTAAAAATCAAGCATGTTCTTTTTGAAAAATAGTCTGAGAGTCTGGTGTCCATTTCCAATATCCAATACATTTATTTGCCAAGTACAATAATTGCATTAGTAAAATAAAGCATGTTTACAGAGCTCCGGAGTTTGTCATTTCATACGTCCTCGATGCCATATGCAGATCACACTTGTGATTTAGTCTGGCGTTTGCTGCCAGACAACCATCGATTCACATGATCAGAACTAAATTATTCTTGTCCACCACAGGTCTTTATATTAAGCATATTACAGACACACACACTTCTCATATCTAGTCTGTTGTTGTTGTTGTTGTTGTTGTTGTTGTTGTTGTTGTGTGTGTGTGTGCAAGTAGCCAGTCTTCTATCTTGTACTGAAGACTCAGAGTTCTATTTGTTCCTCCAGCGTCCGCCATCATTTCAAACAGCAATGGAGCAATGTAGCAATGTATCTTATCTTTCTAAGCTAGGCTACTTCAATTGTACTATATGGCAAAACTCATAAGCAGACTTAACAGCAGTGCTGCACACACAGTTGGGATGGTTCTTCAATACAGTAAAGAATCTGAGGATTGTTGTAGCCTGTTAAAATAGCACCACATACCTGTCAAATTACCTTTTATTTAAGTTTGTGAGATCAAAGGCAGTCTATGTTAATTGAAATGTTTGTCATGATTCATCCATGCCATGTGGGTTCATTGTGTTCATTGTGCCTCTTTAGTGCCGACCAATTATTTTCATCAGTTCAATCAACATCTTACATTGTGTCGACATTCCCTAGTAGAAAAGCAACAGGGGTGAACAGAGTTGAAATGTAGTGTGACACGAAGTATGAAGTTCACGCATGTAGCCTAGTATGAACACAAAAAAAACGTCTCTCATCAAAAAGTGAACCTTGTGTAGGTATGAACCAAGCTTTTTTATTGGTATACCGTTCAGCTCTAGTTTCACTCCTAGCAACCAATCTGAGATTAGCATTACATTTCAGAGTGTCCTGATGTGACATCATCAAACAGCTGGAGGCGCACCCTAGGCATTCTCTGCATGTGCCTTCTGACCTGATGCCGTTTCAGATAACTCTTGATGTGCTACACTGCTGAGGTTTTTCTCCAGTATGGGTTCGCCTAATGTGCCTCTTGAGACCTCCATTTTGGGCAAAGCCCTTTCCACATGTGGTACAATGGTAAGGTTTGTCTCCAGTATGGGTTCGCCTAATGTGCCTCTTGAGACCTCCATTTTGGGCAAAGCCCTTTCCACATGTGGTACAATGGTAAGGTTTGTCTCCAGTATGGGTTCTCTGATGATTTTCT
Source organism: Engraulis encrasicolus (assembly GCF_034702125.1). Lineage (NCBI taxonomy): Eukaryota > Metazoa > Chordata > Actinopteri > Clupeiformes > Engraulidae > Engraulis > Engraulis encrasicolus. Next base: position 55,407,761 of record NC_085857.1, read on the forward strand.
AAGATGCTTAACTGTGCAAAGCCTTTTCCACATACACTACACTGGTAAGGTTTTTCTCCGCTATGGATTCTCAGATGACTTTTGAGATTACCTAACTGTGAAAAGCCCTTTCCACATACGCTACACTGGTAAGGTTTTTCTCCAGTATGGGTTCTCTGGTGAGCCTTTAAGTTTCCTGACATTGAAAAGGCCTTTCCACATGTGGTGCACTGGTAAGGTTTTTCTCCAGAATGGATTCTCTGATGGCAGTTTAGTTGCCAGATGTCTCTACATCCCTTTCCACGTGAAAGACACTGGTAAGGCTTTTCTCCAGTAGTACACTGGTCAGGCTTTTCCCCAGTATGCATTCCCTGGTGATCTTTGAGACGACGTTTGTCAGCAAAGGCCTTTCCACATTTGGTGCACTGGTGTCGCTTTTCACCTGTATGGGTTCTCTGGTGATCTTTGAGATACCATTTAGATTTAAAGGCCTTTCCACATGTAGTACATTGCCATGACTTCAAACCATCTGTAGCTCCAAAGTCCTTTCCACTTGCAGTTTTGCACAGTGTGTTAAATTCCTTCCTTTGTGGCCCCCCTGCAACAACAAAACAAAACAGTTACCAACACAGTTCTGTTTGAATGAATAATCATAATCTTGTTTAGTTTGTTTTATGCCACCAACCTGTCTACCTGTCATGGCTATTTTTTTGCACACCCCTACAAGGCATCGCGATACTTGATTTCACAATATACCGCATCAATTCATGACAATGTATCACAATACGTATATCTAGGGATGTCCGATATTGCCTTTTTTGCCGATATCCGACATGTCCATATTGTCCAACTGTCAATTTTCGATGCAAATATGAGCCGATACCGATATCGATATATGTGGGTTATTTTTCCTCAAAACTAATTTTGGATCACATCACATATGTCCTGTTGTGGAATTAACACAACATGCTCAATTCTATTGAATTGCCACACTGGATGCATTATTGAATGCAATATAGCTTTCCAAATGTTAACATTGTCTGTGCAAAATAGAAAATACGTTAACTTAATTTAGGGGGGAATGTGAATATAATGGTGATCATCCTGGCAGAATATGTGTTTTCTTAGCAATTTCTCATAGAATATGAAGGATAACAAGCAAACGTTTTTCACTCATTGCTAGTGACTGGCTTAAGACATTTAGTAGCAATCCTCTTTGTTTACTCTTTAACTCATTGGCTGCCAGTCATTTTCATAAAAGAGTAACCCACAGTTTCAGAGATTTTTCAGCATTTTGAGTGTTTTTGGAGGCTCACAGAAAATTGAGTGCTGTGTCTGTCAACACCATACCTATCAAAACACAGAATAGATTCTCATCTATCATCAGAAAAAAAACTCTCTCTCTCTCTACCCCTTTCCGTTCTTTCATAATCATCTGTTGAAAATAAGTGGAATTTGCCAAAATGCTCACTTCTCGCCAAAAAGCTGAGAAAACGCCATTTGAAGTAGAACTACAATTGCAAATGTTTTTGGAAGTAATGACATCGTCATCATTGACCCGTGGTCCGTTCCAAGTACAGTTCGCTGCGACATGAATCCAGTTGGACCTGTGGACGTCCCTAGAGCGTCCCAAGTAATTCGCCTTGTCCATATTAATTAGGCTATGTAGTCTACAATACGTAAACCGTAAAGGTTTAAACCGTAAAGGTTTGAGGAATTCCACAAGCTAGTTTCCAGTGTCAATTCTGTGCCTAAATATTTTCGTCATAATTATCGTTAACGATTGTTTTTCCCCTGACGACAATAAAACAATGACGGAAAAAGCAGCACGAAAAATATAACGATATTGATTTATATTTACGTCAAAAAAAAAAGAAAAATGTGACTACAATACCACCGGAGACGAAAACCAATAGGAAGCATATAATTTTCATGAAATGTTCATGATAAAAGACCGCAGATGGCTACTCACACCCTTTTCCTTTCTTTGCTCACTTAACCTGTCAAGCGCCAGTAGGCTACAGCCGCCTGAGCGCGCCTGCTCTAAGTGCGACGCAACATAGCCTACACTCAGAGCATGTTAGTCTGCGCCAATCAGGCAACCAGTCCAGTAGAGATAGTCTACCTATTGTGCAATGCACAGATTTTGCAAAATGCTTAGTTGACAGCAATATCTAACCAGCAGCCGTCTCGCCAAATCGCCGTTCATTATATGGGTCATTTCACGTAAAATTGAAAGAAAAATGTCTGCACACTTAAATCCCCTTTGTGTTCTTTTAATGATAGGCCAAGCTTTCGCTCGACTGACCTTCCTCATGACTCTTTCCTCATGGGTCATTTCACGTGAAATCAGACACTTTGGGACCCGACCGACACCGATTTCAATCATACTTGCTGTGACTGTTTAGTAGCAAGGTAGCACCCCAGAACTGCATTTGTGTGAATCTGACACCAATATTAAGGGAGAAACAGACTAGCAAAGGTTTACATATGAGGGTATAACGTGTAACTCGATTGTCGCGTGTGTTATAAAAAGTTTGGTAAACTGAACTCATTTCGGGTTGTGACTCCTCTGACATTCTGAGGACAACGAACAGGTTTAGATCATCTGGTTATACATTTTGTGCGCTCTGATGACCCTGCAGAGTCTCCACCTTCTTCTTAAAGGAGCCGCTGCCCTTTTTAACAGTCAATGCCGATTCTCTCTCTCTCTCATTAAAAATGCTGAATCACTGAGGCAATTTTGTTTCAAGAAATTTTTGATGCATTTCTCTGTATTTGCATGTACAATTTCCAGTGCTGTTCATTCTGAAATTTCAGTTTGTTATTAATGTTAATGCTTCCTTAATTTATTCGACACACTTAACATATATTGTGTGATTTTTTTTCCATCACCAAGTATCAGCATAACCATTTTCTTCAAGCCGAGATGCATTTTGGAAGAAAAGGAGATGAACTCTGGTCTATGCTCCATCTGTCAGTAAGTCACAAGACACAAGCCATGGTTTTGGTAGTGTGCATATTCTGTATGAGTCATTCTGTATGAGCCATTTTGATATAGATAATTGCAATGAGATTATTCTAGATTAAAATAAATAATCTATGCCCACCCCTAAAAAAGACACGATTTATGTTTATTTGTCTTATCGATAAAAAAAAAAGTTTGCTGATCCGAAAAATGATCCGATCCGTGGCTCTGATCCGAGGAAAGATCCGAACCATGAGTTTTTTTGATCCGTTTTAATGAGTGGAGCGACAGTTACTCAGCCACATCTATAGGCTACAATTATTTTGCACTAAGGGGCAAGAAATCTGCCAGTGTCATGGTTTGTGCAGGCTTTATTAAGTTGTGTGAAGCAGTGGGAGCTGAGAGATTAAGTGGAATGCTGGCTACCATTCGACCAACAAAGCAGCCTACGTTCATGTGTGCGGTGTGTGCTTGTGGACACTCACCAAAAGCCTCCAAAAAGTCGTAGTCGTCGTCATCATTGTCACTGTCGTCCTCGTCACTGTCGTCCTCGTCACTGTCATCCTCGTCATCCTCCTCCTCTTCTTCTTCTTCTTCTTTGTCGTCATCGTCCTCTTCTTCTTCTTCGTCCTCCTCCTCCTCCTCTTCGCCTTCTTCCATCTCCTCCTCCTGCTCCTCCTGCTCCTCTTTTAATGTTACGGAGATCTCTGCTGCTTGAGAAAATAGATCCAGTCAGACTTACAGACAAAGGTTGCCAACCTCTGGCTTAGACTAACCGGAAAACTATGTCAGAATTGATAAGCTGTTGAAAACATTTAATAGAGAAACAATTAATAGAGCATACAGTGTGTTACTGCATTGGTGGGCAATAACCACAGTGTACAGTGGTTAATGAGATGATGGGGCGGAAGAGGACCAAGGAGGGACAGGTGGAGGGACACAGCCCAGAGGAGAGGGTGACAACCTGGACCACCTACTTCCAAAAGGTAAGAACCAGCAGAAGCAGGTGAGGAAGAAGTACCATCAGTCCTCCCAAACCTGAACATCAATGATGGCCCCTTCACCCCCCAAGAACTAAAAAAAACCCACTGTGAGAGTAGGAAAGAGTGCTGGTCCGGATGGTATACCCCCAGAGGTGCTGAAGAACTGTGACCTGGACGACATCATTTTAGCGATCTGCAACCTTGCCCTGCTGCACAATTGGCTGTCTGATATGTGGTCTCTATCAGTGCCTAAATCTGGAGAGTGCCTAAATCTGGAGACCTCTCAAAGCCAGACAACTACCGAGGCATCAGTCTGACATGCATCACTGCCAAAGTCTACAAACACTTGATCCTAAACAGGGTCCGGCAGGCAATCGCACCACTACATCCCAGATCTTGGCGCTAAGGAGAATGATTGAGGAGGTGAGGAAAAACAACCTGACAGCAGTACTATCCTTCATAGTCTTCAAGAAGGCATTTGACTCTATCCACCGAGGCATGATAGTGAAGATCCTGAACAGCCTGATCTCCAAAAATTCTGTGCTCCTGGACACGGATGTTAAGGACACGAAATCCGTGTCCAGGACCACGGATTTTGCCAAAATTCCGTGCTCCTGGACACGGAATTGTTTTCCGTGCTCCTGGACACGGAATTGTTTTCCGTGATGGGCACACGGAAGTGCTTTCTATAGGCTATTACCACAGCACTGTGTTAACTCTATCATTAGAAAATACATACCAAATGCTAATCCTAAACAAAATAATGCTATAGAAATTTAAGTTGTGCCCTGACCAAAACATTCCCTAACCTTAACCTGTCATTAAAGACATATTTTTGAGAAATATCTTTTCCAGTTGGTTGCTAGGCTGTCAAACTCATATAATGAATGAAAGAAAACTAGCTGTGCCCAGACCAAAACAATGCCTAACCCTAACCTGTCAGTAAAAAATGTTTTTTTTTTAGACAAAATATTTGAAATTAGAAAAATCCTGAGAAAACACAAGACTGTGGAAATAGCCTATAGAAAGCACTTCAAACAATTCCGTGTCCAGGAGCACGGAAAACAATTCCGTGTCCAGAAGCACGGAATTTTGGCAAAATCCGTGCTCCTGAACACTGATTTTGTGTCCTTAAAGTGTTTATGAAACGAAAACAAACGGTCATTCCCATTAAAGCCCTGTTTTTTTCTGATAGCATCGATGAGACTTTGAACCCAATCATCCTGGAGGAACTTGTGAAAATGGCAACTCAAAGTGTGAATTCTGTGAAATTTGGTGTGACTAATGAGCTGGGCTGTGACATCAAAGAGGAGAGTCCCTGGTTTGCTAGTATGGCGATGTGAGAAAACAACACACATTTGATGGACCCACATCTTATAAAGGAACCAAAATTATGTTACAAACATCAGCGTGTCGAAAAACCACACATCCAACCTCATGAGAAAAAAAAACAGCAGCACAAATCTATTTCAGAGGCACTGATACATCTGCAGAAAGTGATATGTCTGACAGGCGAAGTGACGATTGTTGACATAGCCTGACAGTTCTTATGTTTATGGTTACGGTTGCTAAGGGCGCTTTGCCATGACCCAAAGATGACATGGCGTGTGTATTTGTTGACAAATGGGGGGCATTTTGATTCAATTGCGCGATATAGTGTGATTGAAATGCATAAAGGTTACATGCAAAAATATCATCAACTAGAGAAAAAACGGAGGTATTAGGCTGTTGGAAAAACACCCTATATAGCCTGAGTCCTCAGCATATTTTTAGCGTTTATCATTACTATTATTTTTTGTGCTCAAAGTCACAGGCGTTGCGTGTCCCTCAGCCTGACTCTGAGGATGAGGTGTGTCCAAACGTCAGCCACACATGCACCACAATACTAAAAACAAACAATCAACGCTTCAAAGTAGGCCTACGCTATGTGCATCTCCGTTTATTCGCTAAGCAGTAGCAGAACTTTTTCTAGGATTTTTTTGGCATCAGGGAGCATCATGGCAGGTTACAGGGGGTGAAGGGGGGTGTTCCCCCCCATGAATGAGAAATTAATTAGGGGCGCTCAAATATATATACAGTATATAAAAATAAAAGTATGAGGGTGCACCCACGGAGGTATGAGGGTGGAGCGCCCCTATTTCCCCGTTCAGAAAAAGCCCTGAGTAGCCCAGTCTGTGAGTTGGCTGTCCTCGACCGAGAGCACCACGCTGATGCGCGGATATCCTCCCAAAACCAATATATTGACCAGTTGAATGGCAATCAACAAAAAGTGCATATTCCGAGAGCATTCGCAACGGTTTGGCATGTAATGTGCATTACCCTTTCCTGAAAACAACATACAAAGCAGATGGACAAGGTAAAACAGGGGCAGTTTCAGTCTGCACGCCGGCGATGTCAATTGTTGGAACTGCTTGAGGCAATAGCATTCTCTTCAGTCGAACCATGCCCGCGACCTCCACATTTGTGGTGAAGCACAAGGGGTGGAAATGTGCCGAGGACAGCAGTGACCAACAGCTTGCTTCAAAACCACGCATTGGATCCACAGAGCCCTAGCTTGATTTAGCCTTCTCCTTGTTGGCCACAGTTCCATCATTCTTCACAGAAGAGAACTTGTGCAAAGATATTCCTTCTGTCAAGTAGCCATTTTTGCAGCTGGCACCGTTCGGCTCTCCAGCAACACACTGCTTGACACTGCGCTTTGTTTTGGTACTAGCCGCCATTGATCTGAACAAGGTGGAATGAGGTGAACTCACCCCTTCTATGTCACGCATATCATTTGCATAAAATTTGCATGTCACCAAAAAAACACTTTTTGGGAACGTTTTAACATGACTTTTAGGACAAAATATCACCCAGACAATATCCCATTTTATTCAAAAGGCTTAGAACTTTCAGAATCTGTCCTGGAAATGGTCAAATTCCTTTACTTTGTTTTCGTTTCATAAACTCTTTAACATCCGTGTCCAGTAGCACAGAATTTTTGGAGATCATGTTGTCCTGAAGGTAGGCCTGGATTTCAATTTCAATTTTCGATTTCAATTTTAATCGCAATGTTATTTTTTTCTACGATTACAAATTAGACGTTCGATGCACATTCAAAAAAACAAAACAAAAAACATTACAGTTTTCACAGACCCGTGAATAACCAATCATATCTAAACAGCACCGCACGTAACCAATCAGTTGAAAGAGAGCCACGTCAAGTTAGGTTGTGGACACGCACTTGTAACACAGTGCAGTAGGCTCTGTTGCAACATAAACAAACACACGTGTAGAGGCTAGCAGCAGCACAGTCTGTAGTAAGCCATATCTCCAAACAAACCCTCGTTATTACATTAGTTCCAAGATTTGTAAGTGAACGAGAACTCTACTAACAGTTCAACAGAAAATAAGTTGCTATTATTGTGTTGTTACTGCGTTGTGTGTGTACTCGCGATTGTTGTTTTATTGCAACATTGCGATAGCAGCGCAAGTATTTGTTTACCGTTTCCGTGTTCCATTGTGTCTCTGCTATGTTTGTATAATAGCACTTACTGCTTCTCATGCCGCGGTTCGGTCAGAGTGTTGCGGATTTGTTTATTAATGCGCTGCTCCAGCAGAGTATAGGTTACACAAGTCCGTGTAAAGTTAAAGAGCAGCGCAAACTGCTTTCCTCTGTAAGTGTAGGCACCTCAGAGTGCTCATCTGGTTCTTCTGAAAGGAGACGCGCTCCTTTTTTCTGCTACCAAACACACTCGCTGAGTTTTCATTGGGCATTGTGTACTTTGCAATCACCTATTCTTGTTAAGGATATTTGTTTTAGACAGTTATCCCTCTTGTGGTTAAAGATATGCTTTAGGCATTGATCTCTCATTTTTCTCCTTTATATTTTGTAGGCTATATTGTAAATACATATTCTTTGAGATTATCCGTTTTTGCTCTGGCCAGACAACCTGTGCAATTTCCTATTTTCCCTGGACCAGCCTTTATAAAGTCCTTTCTAGGTGTCATACCTTGCACCATTTTCACAATCCATGTGTTGGATTCATGACCTTCATGCCCCCCTCCTCCGGATTAAAAAAAAAAGAAAGAAAATAGAGATTTTATTCACATCTTGATTAAAATCGGAATCGAAAATTTTGGGAGAAATAATCGAAGTTTTTCTCATATCGCCCAGGCCTGCCTGAAGGCATACAGTATTCCCCCCAACATACTCAGAGCAATAGAGTCCATGTACGCAGGTGGTGACCACAGATTGTAAAAGTAAGGAATTTGGCATTCTGGCTGGAGTTATGCAGAGGGACATACTACCCCCCTTCCTCTTCATCATAGTCCTTGATTATGCGCTCAGGAAGGCAATCAGTGGGAGAGCAGGAACTTGGCTTCACACTATCTCCAAGGAGGTCAAGTCAATACCCCGCAGTGGTCGTCACAGACCTTGACTATGCAGATGACATCAGTTTGCTCTCCGACAACGTGGAACAAGCACAAACTCTACTGAACATGGTAAAGCTAGAGTGTGCCAAGGTCGGCCTCAGGTTAAACGCCAAGAAAACTGAGGTCATCACCAACAACATTCCACCAGAACATCAACCTCTGACTACAGCAGGAGGGACTGTGCTGAAAGAAGTCTGCGACTTCAAATACAAGAACAAGCCTGCTTCACTAGACAAAGCAACAGTACAGGTGTACAATTGTGTTTCTGTAAAAAAAATGCCATCTTGTGTGCATGTGTGTTAGTGCTGTGCAGTGAAATTACTAAGGTCAGCTGTAGTATTGTGAAGGTGTCAGGTCACCTGATTACAGCAATTGGTAGGAGCACACTCCCAGAAACTAGCCATTGTTGAGGTAATTGCTGTGGGGACCCACTAGTTTGACGCCCTCTTGGTACTTCACATGGTAATCGAACATTTCAAACAAGCGATTTAAGGTTAGGGTTAGGTTTAGGGTTGGGGTTAGGGTTAGGGTTACAGTTAAGGTTAGGGTTAGGTTTAGGGTTAGGGTTAGGTTTAGGGTCGTATGACTTAAGCGGTAAGTACCGAAAGGGCGTCGAATTAGTGAGTCCCAATTGCTGTGGGCGGTGCGAGTCACTTCACCACAAGAGTTAAATAGCCAGGCTTATGTGTTAAGGTTTAGAACAAGCCTGCTTCACTAGACAAAGCAAGAGTACAAGTGACTACAGCCAGTAAGTGTATTTTGCTGTATTTTGCTTAGTAGCACACCCCAGAAACTAGCCATTGTTGAAGTAATTGCTGTGGGCGGTGCTCATTGATTGGCAAATGCGCCCATATTAGGAAACAAGGTGGGCTTCCAGCGGCAGCTGGATAGCGGCAGCCCTCCTCGTGCTAAGACCATCGAGTGACAAGACAAGCAACTCTATCTGTGCAACTCCACCGAAGCAAGGACACGTAAGGCACATTTTTATCCCACTACTGATCTACATTGACAATGTGTTTCCAGAGAATCCCAGTAATCTGCAGAAGGTGCAGGCCTTTCAAACCCTCCGAATAAAGCAGAAACCTGGCCAACCGTCAGCCACTACAACCTAACACAACTTCAATCACCTCCTTCACTGTTGGTCTCTGGAACTGCCAGTCAGCTGTCAACAAAGCAGACTTCATCTCTGCTAACGCTAGTAGTCTCTCTGTTGACCTGTTGGCACTAACAGAAACCTGGTTGAAGCCTGAAACACAGCCACTCCAGCAGCACTGTCAGCTAACCACTCATTTTCACACACCAGTCGACTAAAGAAAGAGGAGGGGGAACAGGGATCCTTATCAACAAGCATTGGAGCTATGCCCCCCTGCTGCCTGCCAACAACTACAGCTGCTTTGAATACCATGCCATCAAAGTCACAGCTCCAATCAAGGTGTCTGTATTTGTGGTCTACCGTCCTCCAGGAACACTGGGCGACTTCATTGACGAACTGGATACACTGATCTCCTCCATCACGAACCTAGGTGGCCCCCTACTTGTCCTCGCCGACTTCAACATACACCTAGACAAGCCGTAAGCCACAGACTTCAAGGCCCTAATGAACTCATTTGACATTCAACTAGCCAGCTGCCCCCCGACTCACAAGAGTGGTAACCAGCTCGACCTGATCATGACTAAGGACTGCCAAGCGGACAACATCAAGGAAACACCAATGCATGTTTAAAACAGTTTTTTCCTTCATTTCACCACCTCCCTACCCAACCCTACACCCTTGGTCACATATAGGCGGAATCTACACAACCTGTCACACACTAGCTTTGCATCAGTGGTGGCAGATGCCTTGCCCTCAGCAAGCGTGCTCTCCTCTCTCGATGTTGACACTGCTACGGATTCGCTCAGCTCCACATTGACTTCCTGCCTCGACAACCTGTGCCCACTAGTCACTAAACCTGCAGGACCTTCACAACCGCGACCATGGCTGACAGAGACCATCCGAGCTTTATGTACCACCCCCAGAGCGGCGGACAGGAAATGGCGCAAAACCTGCAAACCATCTGACCTCGAAAAACTTAGATCTCTACTAGCCTCCTTCTCCGCCTCTGTAACAGCTGCCAAGACGATCCTCTACAACGACAAGATCAGCAACACTTCAGACCCACTTAAGTTGTTTTCTACATTCAAGTCACTGCTCAATCCTACCCCCCCCCCCCCCCCCCCCCCCCCCCACCCCCCCCCCCCCCCCCCCCCCACCCCCCCACGCCCGCCTCCCCCCCCCCTGCGGCTGCCACAGACCTGAACCCAGACAACTTTGCCACCATTTTCATGGAAAAGACGGCAAATATTAGCAAGCAATTCTGTGAGCCGCCCTCCACCCCAGAAGATACCCCCCTGGCAAAGGTGCCGACTCCTGCAAGACTCCATGAATTCACTCTCACAAGGAGCCGTCCCACTACCTGCCTACTGGACCCAGTGCCCACGAACCTTTTTCAAGACATTTCCCATACAGTTGTCCCAGCGATCACATCCATCATGAACTCCACACTCTCCTCTGGCACTGTCCCCTCCGCCTTCAAACAATCCAGGGTGACACCACTACTGAAGAAGCCTACACTGAACCCTGCTAATGTTGAAAACTGCAGACCGGTCTCACTGCTTCCCTTCCTATCCAAGACACTAGAAAGGGCAGTTGCAAAGCAGGTCACCAACTTCCTAAACCAGAATGGATTACTGGACCCAAAACAATCTGGTTTCAGAAGTGGACACTCAACTGAAACTGTGTTAGTCTCAGTGACTGAGGCTCTAAGGACTGCAAGAACGGAAGGACTATCCTCTGTCCTCATCCTACTAGACCTGTCTGCAGCCTTTGACACAGTCAACCACAAGATCCTCCTGAAGATACTCACGGCCATGGGAATCACTGGCGTTGTCCACTCATGGTTCAACTTCTACCTATCTGGACGCACCTTCAGTGTGTCATGGCAAGGGAAACTGTCTACGACTAACACCCTCTCCACAGGCGTACCCCAAGGATCAGTGCTGGGACCCCTTCTGTTTGCAATATACACCTCCTCCCTGGGACGTGTCATTCAAACACATGGGTTCTCCTACCACTGCTATACTGATGACACCCAGATGTACCTGTCGTTCCGTCCAGAGGACAACACGGTATCGGCATGCATCTCTGCCTGCACCGACTTGTCAACATGGATGAAGGACCACCACCTTCAGCTGAACCTGGCCAAGACAGAGCTCCTGGTGATCCCAGCTATAGTCGCTCAGTCACAACATCAACCTCAAGATAGGCTCCACCATCGTGACCCCAAACAAAGTCACCAAACACCTTGGCGTCATGATTGATGATGAGCTGTCATGCTCCAACTACATCAACTCAGTCACCCGGACGTATCGATTCCAGATGTCCAACATATGGAATATCAGACCTGTGCTGACACAATATTCTACACAACGACTGGTCCAGGCCACGGTCCTGTCCCACGCTGACTACTGCAACTCACTCATGACAGGTCTACCTACTTGTGCGCTAAAACCTCTGCAGATGATCCAGAATGCGGCGGCACGCTTGATATTCAATCAAATAGGTTTTAAGCCTATGCACGTCATTGATCTCTGTATAGATATTAAATATATTTCTTTTATATTTTGTATTTATCATATACTGTGGAGGCTGCCCTGTAGCCTCGGCTTGGACTTGAGATGTTCTCTCAGACGTAGCAAAAAAGTGCAGTTCCAGTCTGAAAATCCCTTTGGGGTTCTTTCCCGTTTATTGCAACAAAAAAGTTTAAAGGCCGCCTCTCAACGTCATTTCATTAATATTGCTGTGTTCCCCACTGTTATTGAATGTGTTACGCATTGGTCCCATTTTAAAAAAACATTCTGGTTGCTTTGTTTCAAGCCGTTTTTGCAAGCTAGCAAGGTGGCTTGTGGAGAAACACAACATGATCTCCAAAAATTCTGTGCTCTTGGACACGGATGTTAAGGACACAAAATCCGTGTCCAGGAGCACGGATTTTGCCAAAATTCCGTGCTCCTAGACACGGAATTATTTTCCGTGATGGACACAGAGAAGTGCTCTAACTATACTCCCACAGCTCTATGTTTCCACAGTCTTGTGTTTTCTCAGGATTTTTCTAATTTCAAATATTTCTTATATAAATATAAATAAAATAAATATAAATATATAAATAAAACTATATATTAATAGTAAATAATAAATAAAATTTCTTACTGGCAGGTTAGGGTTAGGAATTGTTTTGGTCTGGGCACAGCTAGTTTTCTTTCATTCATTATATGAATTTGACAGCCTAGCAACCAACTGGAAAAGGTATTTCTCAAAAATATGTCTTTAATGACAGGTTAAGGTTAGGGAATGTTTTGGTCAGGGCACAACTTAAACTGCTATAGCATTATTTTGGTTAGGATTAGCATTTGGTATGTATTTTCTAATGATAGAGTTAACACAGTGCTGTGGTAATAGCCTATAGAAAGCACTTCCGTGTGCCCATCACGGAAAACAATTCCGTGTCCAGGAGCACATTTGGCAAAATCCGTGCTCCTGACACGGATTTTGTGTCCTTAACATCCGTGTCCAGGAGCACAGAATTTTTGGAGATCAGGCTGAGAAACAAGAGGGTGTTCCGGGTTTCTTGTGGAAATGCGTCTCTAATTGGCTCAGTCCTCCTCCTGTCCTCGGATAACTTGTAATGGGAAACAGAGTCGCCACTTCCCCGGGTGGTACTGCACAATAGGGGCGCCAATGGAGGCGTACAGGCTCCATTCAGGGCTGTGCTCTTTCGACAGCGACCCCTCGGCGAGCTGCAGGCACGGAGCAACCAGAGTGGGCATGCTGTATGTATGTATGAGGCTTTGTGCTTTGTGTGTATCTGAGAGTAGCAACCATCTGATAGCTAAGCTAAGCTAGGTTTTGGGCCACCAGACGTTGCTTGTTTTGAAAACAAGCAGAAAAAAATTACTCAACATGTTTTAAGAAAAATGGGTTGACATAAACCTTTGTGGGCAACGCCTTTTTTCGACGTGACGCAACACAGAAAAGTTTTCGTGATTCGCTTGTTTCTCTGCATTATTTATGTCAATTGGGAAACACCGGAAAACACAGCCAGGCAAGGTGACACACCGCTATGAGAGCCTTGCAAGTGAGTTTAACTTGGGATGACCGTCTGATTTTCAAAAGGAGTGAGTAAAACTGTGTTTTATCGGAAGTTGGCCTTTAATACAAAAATAACTAGTTCACCATTGTGCTGTGCATTTCATCATGCTGTTAAAATGTGCTGGCTGGATCCACACGGCTAGGGTAAGAACCGCGTGTTTCCCCAGTCCAAGCCTCATCAACTGTAATCACAGGCACCTGTAATTATACCTGCTAACCTATGTGACCTACGCTTAAGTGAAGTGCTCCCCCAAGTGGCTAAATCTAAAACTACATTAAAACCTATCCATAAGTGAGACTAAAATGGCTCCAACATATACGTTTATGAAAAGGTGGACGGGAGTGGTAGGAATGATGTGGGACTGGAGACGTCGCCTTTCGGGGATATACCTTAAGCTTAAGCAGTCGAAGGCGACTGCACAGGCCTAGTTTTAAAATGTAACTTCCTGAAGTTTAACTAGAATGTCTGGTTCCTTCAACATCAACTTGTACACCTCCTGCTACCCTTTGATTTGTCAGCAGGGCTCTGTAACAGCGTTTATTTAGAGCCCTGCTTGGCAGTACTTGCATTATTTCAATTTAGAGTCCTGCTTGTCTACATTTGGCAACACGGCATTATTTCCTCAGATCCTTCAGGCTCTTGCCTCAGCCAAGCTCTTGTCTCAAGACTTCAGGAGAGTTGTTCAGCTGGTGAATACGTCAAGCATCAAGAATACATCCTTCTGGTCCAGCACAGCAACACCATAGCAGAGCATGTTGGTGAATACATCAAGCATCCCCACTGGCACAGTACAGTAGCATTAAGCTGGTGAGTACATCAAACATCCCACTGGTCCAGTAAAGCATGTTGGTGAATACATCAAGCATCTCACTGACACAGTACAGCAACATAGAAGCAGAGCATGTTGACATTGTCAGGAACTCACCTGTTCCTGTCAAATCCACATATAGATTATTGGAATCTTTTAGTTTGACGTCCCTTAGAGGTACCGGGCAGTGGGAGGAGAATGCTGCATCCACACGTTCTAGAACACTGGACTCTCCTTCCTCTTCTTTCACTTCCTGTCTCAACTCTACAAACCAAACGCACAAGATCTGTTACATAGGGTGCATCCTCATGCTCCACAATGCACCCAGATCCAATGAAGTTAAGTCTCTTTTCACAACAAAGTTTAATGTGAAATCAATGTGGTTTTGATATTGACATAGTTTTTAATAATACTTAATACACTTCACAGAATTCGGAAGACACTAAATAACTAAATGACCACTACTACGTTCTCCACAAGCAAGACTCTATTTCGTCTTACTCTGATCATTTGGTTTTCGCAGCTAATCTGAAAGAGTAAGTAAGATATTGCGTTAATGGCTCATTGCAATTGTTGTAATTTGAAAACCATCACACCACTTACCCATGGTCAGCTGGGTTCCAAATAGTGGCTGCAACAGAATACCGTAGAGTGATTACCATGATTAACATGAATAAAGATACACACATCACCACCAAAGAAATGTGACACTGGGCACGATCGTGATGAAGCAGTGATGCTTTGCTAGGCAGTGGGCATGCACACTTTGCCAATTTGATGCATTCTGGTTAGAATTTTTCTTCTAATGGGCTGTATGACATTAATCGTGTTATGAACACGGTGCCTACAGATATTCCTGGGTTGAATTTACTACCTATTTACTACTAGCTACTGTACATTCCAGAGTGGCATACTAGACTGCCTGTTCATTCCAGAATGGCGGATTTGACTCAAAATGCCCCTTTTGACTGTTTCCCATAACCGACCTGACCTTCGCCTCTTGTTCGATCCACTTTCTTTGATGGGGTCCTTAAAGGGACACTGTGCACGATTTTTAGTTGTTTTTTTCCAGAATTCATGCTGCCCATTCACTAATGTTACCTTTTTCATGAATACTTACCACCAGCATCAAATTATAAGTATTCATTATGACTGGAAAAATTGCACTTTTCATACATGAAAAGGGGGATCTTCTCCATGGTCCGCCATTTTGAATTTCCAGAAATAGCCATTTTTAGCTGCAAAAATTACTTCACTTGGGCCAATTTATTACTTCATAAACTTTCATGAAAAGGTCAAATTTGGCAATAGGCAACCCAGTTTCAATGAGCAGCATAGTTGCAGTACCTTTTTTGACCATTTCCTGCACAGTGTACCTTTAAGTCTCCACCCTTTCCGGTCTGTGAAAGTCAAAAATTTGGATGGGGCTGGACTTATCAAACCCATTTTCAGATCCACCTCACATTCCCCCCACACATGCTGTACCTCATAATTCACTTGTCAAGCGATTTGTGAGTTGCGTGCGTGAAAAAATGTAATCATTGGACTACACAACAGAAGTTGCATATCTGACGTACAGCCAGTACAGCAGTGTACCTTTGGCTGTGCACTGTGCACTGTGCAGCTGTTTACCTTCAGCCTCAGTACCGACAAAAACCTGAGGTGCACATTGTAGTCTCTCAACCAGTTTCGCACAAAAACTAAAATAACCTTTCTTGCCTGCCGAAAATGAGCGGTCTTACGACGACAATCCAAACCTTTAAAATTTACTGCTATCATATGTGAAATACAGAGCACATGCCAACGGAATCAGGATTTAGCTTGACTCGCTCCATTCACTTCTATTCAAAATTATATGAGCTACAGGCTGAAGTTTGGCCTGATCTTCTTAAGCTCAGGTGTTAAGTCAGGTGTTCAGAGATGCTTTGGTCAACTTCCCCTTCCACTACTTCTGTTGTGAGCTAAGCAATGAATGACCAAAAGAACCATATTCAAGAAGATGAAGAACAAAAAACTAAACTAAACAAAACAAACAAACAAACAAAAAACAGTAATAAGGGACTGCTAAGAAACACTATACAAAACAAAATTGTGGCTGCAATTTACTTGTTGTTTCCTTTTGAGACCGCAGTGGTTTCCCCCATCTGATGATGATGTCTGACGCCCCTTGCCATATTTCTGCTTCATCTGCAACACTTTGTCCATGTGTACCAGGGTCTTCCGCACTTTTTTGAATTTATTTTTAAGACACTCCAACAGGGTTTCCTTGGTATACAAAGCAGTAGAAATGTGTTTATAATTATTCTATTATAAGCATAACACCAAGAATAACTAGGCCTATGCTGTCAAGCACAGGCTGCCAGAGCTACAAATGCAAACCTCTGAGATCTGCTGTTAGCAGAGTGACCACTACATGGCGTTAACATATTGTAAATAACAAACAAACAAAACTTACTAGAATCATGACAGATGAAGAACATAATTTGTCTCGTCTAGTGTGTAGAAATTACCAATGGTAGGGACTACAAGTTTACCGTAAATCCATGGTTGAATGTGGAGCAATATCTACCTACTGCTCAGAATGAAAGATCTACAAAGTGGATTCCAAAAAAGTTGGGACAATAGGTGTTTTGTGAATAAAAGCAAAATGCTGCCATTTTCAAATCATTCATACAAGCATAACATGGACAATAGCACAAGGTCAAGATATCAACCGCCAAGCTTAAGTATTGATTTGAGGGAAATACGTGTTTATTCAAAATTTGACCCATGCAACAAATCTCAAAAAAAGTTGGCACAGGGCCAAAACATGTTGTAATAGTTGGATAGTTATACTAAATAACACAAGGTAGACCATTTATAAAGGAATTATACTGACTACCAACATGAATAAATGCACAAATAATAGACCAAATAATAGACCATCACAGAGATGCTGTGTCACTCAGAAGTGAATATGTTGAGGGACTAATTACTGATCTATGACACAGAAAGATTGAATGATCAAAATTGCAGGTATAATGCATATTTATGTAATTTAGAATTCTGTGAAATCATCTGAGTTATGAGATCACAAAATACCCACTGTCAATAAGCACACTATGACACTCCAACAATGACAGCTCATCCTTCGTCTTGTCTTTAGTCTTATCCAATGTTAAAGATGGCCTCTCAACGTAATTTAATTAATATTGCCGTGTTCCCAATTGTTATTGAATGTGTTACGCGTTGGTCCTGTTTTAAAAAACGTTCTGGTTGCTTTGTTTCAAGACGTTTTTGCAAGCTGGCAAGGTGGCTTGTGGAGAAACGAGAGAGTGTTCCGTGTTTCTCGTGGAAATGCGTCTCTGATTGGCTCACTCCTCCTGCTCTCGAAGAAACGCGTCTCTGATTGGCTCAGTCCTCCAGTTCTTGGAGAGAATGTAATGGGAAACAGAGTCGCCACTTCCCCGGGTGGTACTGCACTATAGGGGCGCCAACGGAGGCGTGCAGGCTCCATTCAGGGCTGTGCTCTTTCGACAGCGACCCCTAGGCGAGCTGCAGGCACGGAGCAACCAGAGTGAGCTGGCTTTATGTATGAGGCTTTGTGCTGTGTGTGTACCTGAGAGTAGCAACCAGCTGATAACTAAGCTAAGCTATGTTTCGGGCCACCAGACGTTGCTTGTTTTGAAAACAAGCAGAAAAAAATTACTCGACATGTTTTTAGATAAATGGGTCGATATAAACCTTTGTGGGCAACGCCTTCTTTCGACGTGACGAAACACAGAAAGGCTTTCGTGATTCGCTCGTTTCTCTGCATTATTTATGTAAATTGGGAAACACCGGGAAACACAGCCAGGAGAGTTGACGCACCGCTATGAGAGCCTTGCAAGTGAGTTTAACTTGGGGTGACCGTCCGATCTTCGAAAGGAGTGAGTAAAACTGAGTTTTATCGGAAGTTGGCCTTTAAAAGCATTTATTTTTATTGGTCCTGTCCCAACTTCTTTGGAATTTGTTGCAAGGTTGACATTTTAAATGAGCACATATTTTCCCCAAAACACTAAACACATATTTTCCCCAAAACACTAAACACATATTTTCCCCAAAACACTCTGTGCACAATGCTCCATCTTAATAACAGATTGAATGTTTTGAAAATGAAATCACTTTGATTTTATTCACAAAATACCAAGTGTCCCAACTTTTTTGGAATCCGCTTTGTATTTGCTGATTTATCTACTAGTGCCACCCAGCCTCTCAATAATAATAATAAACAAAACAAAAGTGAGATATAACAAAAAATGAGAATGAGGATAAGAATGTTTAGTACTTACAAATCCAGAGAGGCTTCCATCCATAAGAAATGGATGCTGGGTTATTAAGGTGCTCATGACGTCACTATACATCTTGCGACTTGGATACCTGTATAGTGGGGGGAAAGGGTCATCTACAACATATTTGACATCAGCCTGGTATTTTAAGCATTCACACAGACACATTGCTGTATTTACCAAGTATATTGTGTTATGTCATCACATAACAATGTAATGAGAGCAGTTCTTATATGCGATTGGTGTTTTCTGAAGAAAGCAGGATCTCTCTTGGCCAGCGCCTCCCTGACCTCTGGGCTTAAAGTGGGGAGGGTGTAAACAGTTGGCCAGGCAGCGGTTGGTGTTTGAACTGGTGTTTTCTTAGTGGTGATTGCTGAGTTGACTGGGATGCTATCATTTCTGATTTTAAAAAGAAGAAACATTAAGACAGTCATAACTTTTTACATCCAAATTGGATACATATATTATCAAGCAATGTGGAAAAAATTATGACTTGGTCAGGTTAATAACTGAAGAAACATGGTAACATCATTTTACAAACAACTACAGCATCTTCAAGCAAAACAACTTTTGAGAATAAGAAGACTATTGTACATACTGTTTTGGCAGAACGTTGCTTTTTATTTTTTCCAATGCTGATAAAAATTTAACTTGCTGTTTTGATGTTGGGAAGAGGCGTGCCACCCTATTCTCTGTTAAACCGAAAAGGGCTTCCCCATCAATATCCTCATCTAGAGAGAGAAAACACACACACACACACATACACACACGTACATTAGCAAAGGTGTTTATAAACAGGCAGACATCAGTGGCGCTATTAAATATTTTGGTATTTTCTGCCCTATTTTTAAGTTAACTGTCATGTAACCAGCATGGCTATTGTATGTTCATATACACGGAATGGTGAAGGCTAATGGCAGTTTTGTCATCAAGGACATAGAGATCAAGGGAGTTATAGTCTTTTTCTTCACCAGGTTGGGTGATTATCCATTGACCTCCATCATCTCTGACCTCATATGAATACAGGCGATTACTATACTGAGAGGGGATCAACATTTCTGAAAACAAAAGCCAAGTGCCCCTGAAGCGCAGTATCTTCCCAATTCTCTTCAACTACATCCAGCACAAAAACGTTGATGACAATTCATGTAACATTGTCAACACACAGTTTGTTGACCACCAAAACACTCTCATCCTCTTCAATGCTTTCTGCACCGAATCTCTGTGCAAGGCCTAAACAGTGAAAGGGACCTCACTGGACGAGAACATTGTTTCTCAGTGTATTCATCCTGCCTGAGGACATCGACAGACGTCAAATACCGTAGCTGGTGACGTTTGGCCAGTGTGAAACAGAGATTCTTGAAATTGAAGGCATTTCGGGCCCGTCTTTTAAAGTATTGATGTTTTGCCTCAAAACGCAAACACCAGATAGTCTCAGGGGTCCAAATTGTTTGATAAGCCGTATGTAGTGAATTAGTTAGTGAAGTTTTGGGGTTAATTTTCCTGGAAAAAGTGAATGGAATAGGGAGAGGTGTCCGATGACGATGGACAGGTAATGAAGAATGCTTTCCTTGATGGATGGAGCAAGGATTATGTCTCCAACCTCTCTACATAAAAGGTAGAGCTCCCACTGTATACTACCCTCTGGAGTGTGATGGCCAATGATTAGAGGTGCACCAAAAATTCGGCCGCAGAAAATATTCGGCCGAAAACGCAAAAAAAGACATTTTCAGTTTTCAGCCGAAAGCCAATTGAGTGGCTGAATCGGAGGCTGAATAGAAAATTAAGTGAAAATGGGCATTAATTAAACTAATTTAAGATCTACTCTAACGTTTAAAGACTTCAAATACACATTTATTTTCTTTCAAAAGCTTGTCTAAACATGTTTTGTAAGCCATAGATTTAAGCAATACTTGAAAATAGTGGAAAAACCTACATTTTGATAACTTTTAACTGAATTGTAATATTCGGTTTCAGTTTCGGTATTCGGCCAAGTGATTAATTTTTATTATAATCAACTGATTTCTCGTGTCATGTATCCAGCATAATCGGGTTACTATCAGGTTATTGACATTCTAGAAGGATAAGTAGCCAATCAAAAGCATTCAATTCTACGTAGCTTCGTGTCACACACTTTAGTGGAACACAGGCAACCGACGAACTGCATATAAACAGCTGTAAAAGGTTTACTCCATTAACCTGTTTATTCCAATGACTATTGCGGCCATATAAACGGGCTCATTGTAGTGGAACACAGGCAACCGACGGACTGCATATACAGTGCCCTCCATAATTATTGGCACCCCTGGTTGAGATGTGTTAAAAGCCTTAAAATAAATTCAGTGTTTATTGCAGAAGAATACTGTCACACTGAAAATTGTAGGAAAATGTAGCCTTCAACTCAAATGAATTGTAAGAAAATAAAAAAATCCCTGACTAAAAAATAATTATTTTTCATTAAATCACCTGTTCCACAATTATTGGCACCCTTAACAATTCCCAGGAAATAAATATAATTGAAGCATTTCTGTCATTTCTACAGTAGTTTACAAAGTTTACCAGAGTATGTAGGAACATTTAATTAGTAATTCATCACTTCCTGTTTCCCTGGGGTATAAATATGACGTGACACAGAGGCCATTTCTCTTATCCACTCTTAAACATGGGAAAGACAAAGGAACACAGCATACAAGTGAGGCAGATGTGCGTCGACCTTCACAGGTCAGGCAGAGGCTACAAGAAGATTGCCACTTAACTGCAGCTGCCCATATCCACTGTGAGAGGAATAATTAAGAAGTTCAAAACAACTGGAACAGTGGTAAACAAGCCTGGACGAGGACCCAAGTTAATTTTGCCACCACGCACAGTGAGGAGGATGGTAAGAGAAATCAAAAGATCTCCAAAGCTCACTGTTACAGAATTACAACAAATGGTAGCATCCTGGGGTTACAAAGTCTCCAAATCAACCATCAGGCGCTGTCTACACGCCAACAAGCTGTTTGGGAGGCATGCACGGAGAAAACCTTTCCTCACTCACAATCATAAACGCAAACGTCTGGAGTTCGCCAAGCGGTATTGGGGCTTCAACTGGGACCGTGTGCTTTGGTCAGATGAGACCAAGATTGAGCATTTTGGCAACAAACACTCTAAGTGGGTCTGGCGTGCCACGAAAGATGCGCATGCTGAAAAGCACCTCATACCCACTGTGAAGTATGGGGGTGGGTCAGTGATGCTGTGGGGCTGTTTTCGCTTCCAAAGGCCCTGGGAACCTTGTTAGGGTGCATGGCATCATGAATGCTTTGAAATACCAGGACATTTTAAATCAAAATCTGTTGCCCTCTGCCCGAAAGCTGAAGATGGGTTGTCACTGGGTCTTTCAGCAAGACAATGACCCTAAACATATGGCCAAATCTACACAGAAATGGTTCACCAGACACAAAATCAAGCTCCTCCCATGGCCATCTCAGTCCCCAGACCTCAACCCCATTGAGAACCTGTAGGGTGAGCTGAAGAGGAGAGTACAGAGGAGAGGACCCAGGTCTTTGGATGATTTAGAGAGATTCTGCAAAGAGGAATGGCTGAAGATCCCTCTTTCTGTCTTTTCCCATCTTGTGAAACATTATAGGAGAAGATTAGGTGCTGTTTTTTTGGCAAAAGGGGGTTGTACAAAATATTAAAACCAGGGGTGCTAATAATTGTGAATCACATTATTTGATGTCAAATAATTATTTCTTTATGTGGGATTTTTTCCCCACTGAATAAATGCACTTATATTGAAGGTTGGATTTTTCTCTTTTTTTCCATTAAGGTCCCATATTATTTAGAAAAATAAATAAATAATTGGAAGCTAAAAAACACATCTCAACCAGGGGTGCCAATAATTATGGAGGGCACTGTAAATAGCAATAAACCGTTTACTCCAATAACCTGTTTATTCCAATAGCCCGGTTATAGCGGCCATATAAACGGGCTCAATGAGTTTCACCGTCCACTCTTCCTCTCTCTCTCTCTGTTGTTGTTTGGTGTTGCAGTGACTACAAACTAATGAACTGGCTGTCAATTACAACTTAAAAAACAATACCGTTGATATGTTTGTTTTGGAAACGTTTAGTTGTAGCGTTCTAACTCTTCCATACAGGCTGTAACTCAAAATAGCGAACATGGTGAGACTGACAAGTCATTCACCAATTACAAGCGTCAGGTAGGCCTAAAGTTATAGACAAGCAAAGATGCCTTCTTTTGGTGTAGTTGCAGCTGTGCGGAGCCAGCGCCTACATGCTGAGCCAGGAGTAAAGGCAAAATTGTTGCGTGAGGAATTTAATATCTCTCGATCGTTTTTTTATCAACATGTTTTTCCGATCACCGATCAGGCTATTTTTGGCCATTATCGGCCGATCATGATCGGCAGCCGAGCAATCAGTGCACCTTTATTGATAACACTAATAGTAATAGCTAATATTGTCTCTAAACTATGTCCTGGCAGAGGTTCCTCAACATTTTCTTCTTCTATATTTTGATCTGCATCAGAGTCCTCTACATTTTCCGATTTTTTTTTGGTCTTGAGGTTTGGCTTGCACGTAATGCCGGTGGAGGCATTACGACAGAAAAAAAAACGTTCCATAATTACAAAAAGTTGGGTGTGTTACCGATAAAGATCTCTTTGGCCTCACTTAACCCATTCAGCTCCAGCCAATGACACACTTCAGAGGTGGACCAGCCAAAGGTGGTATTGGCCATGTCTCCTAAAAGAAGAAAACAAACAAACAAACACTCACAAATTTGTGAAAGTACTCAAAATTCTGAATCTAATCACAGAACTAGGTGCATTATTTACAGACCTCATTTTGCTATTTTGTGTCTGAGGTGAATCTTGCCGTTGGAAAGGTTAGTTGTTTAAAAACCACGAATGACATAAAATAATAAATATTGCGTATCGGCCAAAACCACACGCGTATCGGCCGATACCGATACACTTAAAATATGCAAATATATATATATCAGTCTATCCTTACACATAACCTCTCATTACTCCAACGACTGTCACCAATACGTGTGTTGGATAAAAGAAGCGGCAACTAGGTGTAATTTAATGAATAATTACAAACCGTGATAAAACCATGGTTAGTTTTCAGATTAAAACCATGGTTCATTTTAGTTAAACCTAGTCAAACCAGAAACCATGCCGAACCATGCTAACAAAAACATGAAATCATGTAAGAGACATGACTGGCGAAGGGGGACATGCAATGCAGTGTTGAGAGGTAATTAATTTATGACCAAAAGTAATTGTCAATATTGCACATAGAATACAAGGTGAGTTGTTAAGGACTTGGAAAAAATAAGACTTGGACTTGGACTTGGCTTGGCTTTGGCACGACTTGGACTTGACTTGGTCAAATGTGTCGTAACTTGTGTTTTCACTCGCAGACTTACTTGCGACTTGCAAATTAGTGACTTGGTCCCATCTCTGATGGACTCTCAGGTGCGATCGGAGATCAGATTTTCTTGTACAGAACTTTCCACATGTGCTACACTGGTAAAGCATTTCCCCAGTATGGATTCTCTGATGATCCCTTAAGGTGCGTGACTGTCTGAAGGACTTCCCACATGTAGCACACTGATAAGGTTTTTCTCCACAATGGATTCCCTGGTGATCTTTCAGGCGATTTTTATATGTGAAGGACTTTCCACATGCACTACACTGGTAAGGCTTTTCTCCAGTATGGATTCTCTGGTGAACCTTTAAGCTTTCTGACTGTCCAAAGGCCTTTCCACAGGTGCTACACTGGTAACGATTTTCCCCAGTATGGATTCTCTGATGATTCTTTAAGGTGAGTGACCGTCTAAAGGACTTCCCACATGTAGTACACTGGTAAGGTTTTTCTCCACAATGGATTGTCTGGTGATCTTTTAGGTGATTTTTATATCCGAAGGACTTTCCACATGCACTACACTGGTAAGGCTTTTCTCCAGTATGGCTTCTCTGGTGAACCTTTAAGCCTTCTGACCGTCCAAAGGCCTTTCCACAGGTGGTACACACGTAAGGCCTCTCTCCGGTATGGACTCTACGGTGAACCTTTAAGTGTGCTGCCTGTCCATAGGCCTTTCCACAGATGGTACACACGTAAGGCTTTTCTCCAGTAAGAGTTCTCCGACTAGCCTTTTTCTTCAACTGGTTCTTTTGTGGACCCCCTGCAATGAGAAATTATTCAGTTTCTAAAAGTTCTGTTGTAATGGGGTGCTTGACAAATAAGGGTATAACACAATGTTTTTAAAAACATTCCAATTCTTGAAATTATATTGTTCAAAGACAAAGAGGTGTTTAGAGCTGTTCGTTGTCTGTGGAATTTCCCCTTATTTTTGCCATTTTCCAGATGTTTTCAGTCACTAAGGAAGATATGCACTGCGATGTGACATCTCATTTCTGTAAGATACAGTAAAATTAATAATATTCTGCACAAACATCTCCCCCATGCTCTTTCTGCTATTGTTCCTTTAACCCCCACCCCCACCACACACTACTTGCCACCCTCACCCCCTCCCACAAACACCTACGCGTCGTGCAGGCATAAAACTGATTTCACTGCATGTTTTCACTGTATGTGAACGTGACAAATAAATCTCCTGGTATCCTTACATCCTTACATGAAACATAAAAAAAAGCAAGGACTGAGTAACACATTGCATGTCCTGCGGTGTGACGTGCTTAGCAATCACACCACAGAACATTTACGGCATGGTGGCCATTTTAATCATTTTGGATACATGACTGACCAACAAGATAATGATCTTGTTTTTAATCTCAACCTTTCCAGGGTAATCTTAATAGCTTTGGGGTAAGCTTAATAGCTTCGGGGCTATTTTGTAGGGGTAGGCGAGTACATCTATGCAAAAAAAAGACCTAACCCCCAAAAAAATGATACAAAAGGTTTTTCAACTGATTTTGTTACCTCTAAGTGTCCTTAATAACATACTAAAAATCTAGGAAAATCTGACTTCAGGAAAGGTGTCATTTTCAAGATCAAAGTTTTTTTTAAATAAAGGTTACTACATGATAATTACATTGGCATGAACTAACATGTTTTCAGGATCTGTTTGTTTGGAGTGCTGTTTGGGTGGAAAAAGACACTACTGCTATGATAATATCCATGTGCTGTTTGTCAGGGCACATCATCAGTGATGAATCAAGGTGTCACTAGGTATTTTGGGTCTTTCAGCAGCTGAACTGAATAGACAGGAGCCACTACATGTGTAAGTAGAGGGCAAGGTGA
Source organism: Engraulis encrasicolus (assembly GCF_034702125.1). Lineage (NCBI taxonomy): Eukaryota > Metazoa > Chordata > Actinopteri > Clupeiformes > Engraulidae > Engraulis > Engraulis encrasicolus. Next base: position 55,433,679 of record NC_085857.1, read on the forward strand.
AACGGTTGGTACTGGAGACAGACAATGTCCTGAAAGGACATAGGGCTTTAGCATAGCTTTCGGGTAAGCCAGAGTAGGGCCTGTTGTAGCTTCATAGGCAAGGGTCAGGGCCTTGTATTCAATTAGGGCATGAAAAAGAGGACATGACTGGGAAACTGAGGCTATGTGGTCAGAGAATGATAGATGGTCATCAACAATGACACCTAGATTTCTTGTGGCCTTATTTGAGGCAACAGTAGCAGAATCCATATTGAGCTCGATATCATGGCAACCTAAATCTTTGGCTGAGATCACCAGCAGTGCATTTGGGCGAGGCTCAACTGAAGGTTGCATTCCTTCATACTTGTGGATAGTTCAGAGAGGCAAGCGGAAATGTGTGTGACCGCGTGGAGTCATCTGGCACAAAGTAACTGTGCTTCATCGGTGTAACAGTAGTATGAGAAGCTGTGGGAACAGATAACATGGCCCAGTGATGTGGTGTACATGGCAAATAGGAGTCCCAGCACCAGCCCTTAGGACACCTCTGTGGAGAGGCTATGATTTGAGGACAGCTGACCTTGCCCTTGATACATGCTAAGAATGATACCACCAGACTCAAAGAATGTCTGGAAGTACTTGACACATAAAACTCAATTATTTATCTAAGAGAGATGTTAAATAATCATGTTTTGAAAAATGCTAGCTGGTGTGTCTGCACAAAGATTTTTAGATTTACTACAAAACAAAAAGAGATGTCCATAATCTCTTCTGAACATATCTTCTGGCTTACTAGAAACAAAATAGAGGAGTAATTTTGAGCTTGGCTTTTTCAGATTTTGAGGTTTTGCATTTTGAAATGTAATGCATATTTAATTAGATATAGTCCAATTACCATATTAAAACATAACATTTCAGAAAACTTGCAATACATTTTTTTCTCACAAATATGTGAGTAATCACCGGATTAAGTTTCATGGTGATATCGGCAAGCTACATTTTTTGGCCTATTCACCTGGAGTGTCTCTTGACCCTTATAATAAGCCTATGGCAGCCATGTTGAAAAAACTAATTTCCCAAAGTCAGATTTTACTAGATTTTTAGTATGTCATTTAGCAGGTCCAATAGTAATAGAATCCATAAAAAAACCTTTTTTATACATTTTTTTGGGGTTAAACCCTAAATGTACTCGCCTAGGGTTTTTTTTAGGTTTTGCACAACGTCTACTTAAATGGTTCCTGTGTCTTTTATACTTTCAATCCATCATGAAGTAACTGGTTCCATTTGAAAGTAGAGACTCTGTAGAATCCACAAGAAGTGACAGAAAGATTTTATGATGTACTGCATTTGTGTGAATCTGACACCAATATTAAGGGAGAAACAGACTAGGGAAGGTTTACATACTCTGTGGTGTTGTTTGAAAGCTCTTTTCTGTCTACAAATTACACAAATAGTATGGAATACAACAACCTTCAGAATATGAATTATGACGAATTGAAAATTTAAAACTTGAATAACAAGAAAACTTATATTTTAAAATGTCTGGTTTCTTGTCTAAACATAGCCTGTACAGTGAAATTGTGTAATAATTGATAATAATGCACATATAAAATGTTCACATCCCTGTAAAGTAGTGCTAAATGTATTTCTGAGGGTCTAAGCTTTCGAATGATATGTATTGTTCCTGTGTTTATTACACCACCTGGACTGTAAACAATTGCGGAATGAAGTTCAATGTTGAAGTTAAAAGTCCCGGTACAGGGCCCTCCGCAAGTTAGGAGGTTTTAATATGTGTTTTTATTTATAAAAACTTTTTTTACCTTCTATAAGAGGAGTCACACCACAGGACTGCAGGACTATTAAAGTAGCGAAACATTGGTGAATGGTGGTTCCTGGCTGATGACCCTGCAGCTGACCCATGGGCACCGGAGGAGGTGCGACAGGCAGCAATGCCCCGCAGGATGTAACACCTTCCTGTGCAAATCCTATAAGAGCAGTCACACCACAGGACACCAGAAATGTACTTAAACATTGTCTAAAATTGTAATTATTAAACTTACACAAAATTCTGCTAAAGGAGTTTGAAACTGATATCACTTGAGCACACATAAATCAGGATAAGAATCAATGTAAGCACCTACACACTGTAAATAAGGATAATCAAATATTCAATACAAACAGCATGTACCGTACACACAGGCTACTTGGTATATAAACCCACTTTTCAACAAAATTGCTAATGTAGGGAAGGTATTGATTATTGGACCAATCTCTGCAATATGGGATTTTACTACAGCACAACTGTACAGGTGTAACTGGACTCAGCTGCAATTACTTATCAGTACAGCAGCTCAATTCCAGTGTTGCCAGATTGGGCTGTTTCCAGCTCAATTGGGCTGCTTAGGATGGCCGTGTGCGGGTAAAATGGCATTTAGCAGAAAAACCTGCCTATTTTTGCCATAGAAATCAATACAATTGGGCGGGATTTTGTGCTTCTAGGTGGGTTTTGAGCATTTTTGGGCTGGAAATCACCAACCTCATCTGGCAACCCTGCTCAATTCCTTTGCATGGACCAGCTAAACAATTTGTAATGGGGAAATGGGCCAAAATCCCTTGTAGGACATGTGCCAACCTAGTAAACTAAGCAAAGAGAAAGATGTCAGTTTTGGTTCACAAATGGCACCGTATTGACTATAAATGATCAGGGGACTAATCATTTTGTCAGAATGGTCATATTTCCGAATGTCCCAGGCTGACGAGCAAGAGCCGTGTGATTAGCTAAATGAAACATGTCAATGTCACGTTCAGAGCGAATTAAGAGAATTCATGACGAAACTTCTTCAGCTACCTGGGTAGTGTAGGTCGCTTTTTTGATGTACAAAGAGCTTAATGTTTAGGTGGTCAGCCTTAGGACCAGCGGATTGCCGGTTCAAATCCCACACTAACCAACAGCAAGAAGGAGCATCTCTTGACATTCTCATCCATGGCCATCCATTGAAGGGCCTTGAGCAAGGCACCCTACACCCACACTGCTCCAGGGGCTTTAACTAATGTAGTTCACGTAACTAATGTAGTGTTTTTTACACGTTTTCACCCATGATTGTGCAGGACTTTTCCAAAACCTTTTGTCAAATTCCCATGACCAAAAGAAGTTGTCATCTCAATGTCACCAACAAAAAAGCTGGTTTTAAACACTGAAACATCCTGTTATATATAAAAAGTAGTAGGCCTATATAAGAGAGCAAAATGTGAACCGTGAAGAAAATAGACAATCATTGTTTCATTTAACATTTATTTTTATTTTCCAACAAGACTTCAAATAAAATGAAGTTGTAATAAAAATGTAAAAGAGTAAAATATGAACAGTGAAAAATCGAAGACACCATTACTGTACATTGTTACAGTCTGGATGGAGATTTCAAATAGTGTACATTTAGCGGAAGACTCGAGGGCAAACAGTTGGGACCCAAACACAAACAAACAAACAAACAGAGCGGAAACTCAAAGAACAAAACTTGCCCCTGGACCTCTGCAACTGAGTGACCACCAAAAAAAAAAAAAAGAGAAATCTTCATACATTTTATCTTGGTCACTTCATGTGACACCATGTGCAAAACGATGCATTACTTTTGGTCCTGTCTAAATGTGCAGTGTGGAATAGTCGTATGTTATGGATGTCCTAAATGTTTTACAACACTTGACTGCAAAACAAAATCTTCCTTTGGGTACTATTAAAAGTTATCTATTCTACTCTAATCTAAACCCAGAATAGTGACCATGTAGTAAAATAAAACAGTACACAGTTATGGATTTGGGGTCGGTCGTTCTGTGACACTTAAGAATAAAGTGTGCTTAAAAACGTGCTATAAACACTTTGTAAATAATTAACTAATCATCAACAAAACATTTACAAATGCTTGTAAATAATTAACAAATTATCAACAAAACATTTACAAACGCTTGTAAATGGATAAAAAGTCCCACATCAACACAGCAGCAACACAGTTAAGCCCCAACTAATCCTGGGGGTTTGTCCTCCGAAGAACAAAAGAGATGGAACCACTAGATACATCATGTGCATTCCAATATGCGGACTTGCATCCTCCACTTGTGCTTGTGGCCTCATACCAGGGAGTAACACGTCGTGATGACATCACCGACAACAGCATTGTATTTCAATATCTCCCAAAAGCTCAATTCTAATGTCATTTTCTCATTTGCAGTTGGGATGGTGAATGAAGAGCAATCCCCTCAAAATTGTCGTAGCTAGGCTGACAGTGGGGAAACTTTATCGTTTTCTTCACGGAGGCGGGGCATCAGCAACATGCGAGGCCACAAGCGCAAGTGGAGGATGGGAGTCCGCATATTGGAATGCACTTTGTGTCAGCCAGGCAAGCACACTTCAAACCCATCCTGGAGGGGCCTATTACAACTCCACTGTGCAGCCGTAGGTTTGTTCTTATTCATGTTAAACTGTTTGTAAATACTTTGTTTATAGTTGATCAATAATTGTTAATAAAGGTTTTTAAAGGACTTTTTCTAATGTGTTACCAATTTTCTGAGGACAAAACATGACTCTAGGCCTATTAAGGTGAGTGGTCACCAATTAAGTAAAAAAATGACCGGCAAAGAAAATACAGTACAAACCAGACATGTGGACTCGAGTCCAGTGACTTGGACTCGAGTCTGACTCGAGTCAGCAGTGTGAAGACTTGCGACTTGAAATTTCAAGATCAGAAAGGACTTGCGACTCGACTCGACTTGCACGCCTTTGACTCGGGACTCGACTTGGACTTGACAGTTGTAAGTTTCAATGACTTGGCGTGACTTGCCATTTTGGGTCTAAAAAAAAGTCCAAGTCCAACCCTTGTTTTCAGAATGCAACAGCCCGCCCACATTCTTTGTTTGAATCACGTCATTGTCCTAAGCGGTGCTATGCCATTGGCGGCCAGATGCGGCCGGACGCAGCTGGCCTGGACGCGGCGACCAGCGGCAAAAACACCATTAGTGAGTCTCCAGAACAAACATAGCCTACATTTTAAACCATCGCGGAAGTTAATTTATCTCCCTCTCAGCCCCAACTCATTTTGCATTCTTAATAGGGTAGGCTATGGAAGTTTGCACTGTGATCAACAAATATTTTCTATCAATGTTGTAGGCTACTTGTAGGAAGTGTGTGTGGTGGCCGCTGTGATGTGCAACACGCGTCAGTAGGCTACACACGTGAAGCTCTCGCTCTCTCGCCCCTCGCTTACGACAGAAATTCAGTGAGAACCAAGCTGTCTAAATATTTTAGCTAAATGGTGATGGGCATTGATTGTTGAACATTTGGCTATTTAAGCAGTTGAAATAAAAAAGCACACGCTGCTGACATAACCGAACCACAGGACTTAATCTATTGTTGTTTTATAAAAGAGTACGCCTATCCGTTTTGCTTTCCCTGTCCTTTATGAATGCGCTTGCCTTCAGCCCACGAAGGCTGTTACAGTATGTTCCGCTCCCACACACTATGCTTGCGAGTCAGTCACTTCAAAGTGAAATGCAACCTTGCGAATAATTTCCACCATCGCGGACAAAACCAAGTTATGATGGATATGTGGCGAGGTAAACGTTACGAATATGGCCTGCTTTTAAGTTTCCCCCAACCCAGGATGTGTCCGTAGGCTATATGGCTTGATATCCCAGGGCTATTTCACGACCACAACTCCACGCGCTGAAAATGCATGTTAAGCTCGCGCTTCTCAGTCTAGAAAGATAACCTCTCGGTAACATTCTTTGCATTGACCAGCCACCATCGGTTGAGTATTAGAATCAATACAAAAAGACACGTTTATACATGTCTTAGTCTTCCAGCATGCAATCGAAAATAGGCGAGCAGAGAACACTTGTTCTTGCATCCATCAAAAGAGCTCCACCGCGGTTGCCTACTTTTAGATGCCGGTGTGAATGATTCCAAAGGGAAATAATTTAGCCTATAGCCTATTCATGACAGTCTTGCAAAGAGACAAGACAAACGACCAAAATTGTCAAATAATTGGTCAAGGCGCGAGATGAGGAATACTGCATGGCTATTGGAAAAACTTTGAAGAAATAAGCGCAAGCAACACTGCTTCCCGCGAAGCTTGCGCTTGAGGGCTATAAACAAGCTATGCGCCCCGAACCTCACTGCTTGTTGTTCATGACTTGAATCGAAACATTTCTAAGGACATCAGGGCTATCTTTGATTCCTGGAATACCGCCTCAGCCAGCTGAAAGCAGAGAAGCAGTGTCCCATGTGTCAAATGGTAAGATAATGCCATAGGCTACCTGTTCCTTGAAAGTTTTAAAACTCAGCCTTGACACACTGTCATGTCAGCCACATCAGTTCAAACGCAATCTTTAGGCCTAATGCAGCCTATCGTGAAGTTTAAATGTAATGCGAGATAGAGGTTGCAAGCTACTGCTGCTGAGCAGCGCAAGACATAGGCATGGGTCGGCTCCCGTGGATAAAAAGCATGTTGCGTGTCGCGTGCTGCTCTCAGCCCAATCCTTGCGCGCACGAACCTTGTATCTCGTGGTGTCGACACCGCTTTATCTTATGATTCTCACAGTTCGAACTACATGCTTCGTTTGGTATTTTGGGGGAGTTTGGAGTCACAATGACCGCTGCTTTGAAATGACACGTTAGAGCTACACGACGCCAGCACTGGAGAACTGGGATGTAACCCTGTTTTCCAAATTAACAAAAATTAGGAAACATAGAAGCAGAACTTTGTTTGGCTACAATCTATGACCTGGACGGTGAACTTAATCTTTTTGAAGAGGCATGAACAGCATACAAGTGCCTTTGTGGGGGAGGAGAGGGCGATTGGGGAGAACAGGGAGACGAGAGCATGGCGCGAGGCGCATATTCTTTCGGGAAAAATGAGAGCGAAATGTTGGATAGGGCATTACACACCTTCCTTCTTCCTACACTGTAGAAGCGCAGAACAAGGTTGCCTCGTTGCCATAACTGACATTCTGCAGCGCTAACGCCATGTTTAATCGACAGCGTGCTGGCGAATAGTCTAGTAGCCTAATATAATTAACAAGACGTGGATTAATGACTGTGCAAACGAAGTTCTAGTTAACTTAGACTGGGACGCAGTAAAATGGTTGGTGATGGGCCATTGCGGCGAGAATGTGAGGGGGAAAGCGACAATGCCGACATCAGCTTCAACAATAGTAAAGTAGAGTAGAGTAGAGTAGAGTAGAGTAGAGTAGAGTAGTAACTTTATTGATCCCCAGAGAGAAATTCAGGAAATTCATCATTACTTTACCAGGAATTTAATCCAACTAACTAGCCTACGTTTTCCTAATTTCTTAGCCCATATGGACAAGTGTCTACTAGGCTAAATACTGTCGGCACGTAGCCTACAGCAGATAGCCTAGTGCTGCACCATGCATGTGCTCATTGGTGGGTTCACAGTTATGACACTGTCATTGCTCAGCTTTTGGTTCACAGATAATGGGATGAAGTGAACATCATGGACCAGCTGAGACAGGGCTGCCTGCTGAGCCTGTAGCCCCACCCCCCATACGCACACGCACACACACGCACACACACACACACGCACACACACACACACACACACACACACACACACACACACACACACACACACACACACACACACACACACACACACACACACACACACACACATTATTGAAATTGATTACCCCTGCTGTATGTCATATCTTGATGAGAATGGTGAGCTTAATATGGTACCTTAGGGAAAATGGCGTATTTTAAAGCCAAACCAAAATGTTTACATTAGTCGAGTGTTACACTACAGTAAAGAGAGGGGGGAGGGTGGGTAGCACCTGTAAGACATGAATAGGCTACTACTTTCACCCTTGGCCTTTGTGGGTAAATTCAAACATAGTACGCTGAAAGTGTGAATCCACGTTTTCAGGTCGGAAGTGTAATATGCCCCCCTAATGTCTTGAAAAAACCTTCCAGCCAAAGCTGTCAGCGGCCCTGCCTGTGCTCCTAGTGAAAAAGTTAACCATAGTCCTGTCCTTAGCGTTATGATGCTAGAGTCTGTATAACTTACAACCTTGACTAGATATGACCGGCCCACCACCAAGACCAGGGTGGAGTAGTGGAAGACGTTTATGCCATCAGATGATGGAACGGACACACACACATACGCACACATTCTTGCAAACAGGACTATTTGCCCACTGGACAGTAAATATTTGGCATATGGTTGCTCCTTTGTTTAAGTACAAATTCACATGAAATGTATTTTTATGTGGAAAAAAATATGAAATTAAATGTCATTTTACATACACAGCACAAGCAGTAGTTTGGTTTAGACTGATTTTTCTGCAACTGTTTTAGTAATTGTCATCTTTTTACTCAGGTCTCATTATTATACTAATGAATTTATGATCGAAATTGTGATTGCAAATGGAAAATCCCTTTGTGACTTGTGAAGGACTTGAAAAAATATGAGACTTGGACTTGGACTTGACTTGGCTGGGGTACGACTTGGACTTGGACTTGACTTGGTCAGATGTGTCTTGACTTGTGACTTGACTCGGACTTGAGTGGAAAGACTCGAGACTTACTTGTGACTTGCACGTTAGTGACTTGGTCACACCTCTGGTACAAACTATTTACACAAACTGGGTTCACAATTATGGACTTAATAGGCCTAAAACATGGGGTCATTTTCCCAGAATCCAGAAAACAAAAGACAGTCTTTGTTGACCGTGTAAAAATCAGCAGTGAAAAACATAGGATGTCACAACATGCCAAATAGCTGAACACGACATGTTGCGTCATTAAAGTTCCTCACCTTATCTCCTGTTGGACCTCGTGCCTCAGTGTCCATTCGCCTCAGCGGAGAAACAATTACAACATTGTTGGGGCAGATTTCACCCATTCAACAGTCCGATTGCATGTCATGACTTTTAAATTGTGCTTTCATGAACTAGTAAATAAAACTTCAAATCGACAATGACATTGAGCTTTGCATCACAAGGTCAAGAACGACAGGAAAGGACGGGAGGAATCTTAAGACTTGTAGCCATAGTAGTTCTACCAAAGACTCTTCTACTAGAGAAAGGTCATTCAAATTTACCCACCCAATGCAAAGGAGTGTCCTCAAGTTTGCACAAGATGTGCCCTACCGCCATCTACAGCGCTAAGGGAACTCCAGTTATTATCAACCTAAAGTCTCCAAAGGTCTACAAACCGAAGGTCTCCAAAAGGGGCGTTCACCTGATGTCACATGGATCCAGGGGAGGAATCTTAAGACATGTAGCCATTATAGTACCAGTTGTAGTTCTCAGGCGTTGATGGAGGGGAGGGAAGTCTAATGACTTGTAACAGTTGTAGTTCCATTTGTAGTTCTCTGGCGTCGAGGGGGGACAGGGGGTCTAATGACTTTTACCAGTTGTAGTTCCATTTGTAGTTCTCTGGCGTCGAGGGGGGACAGGGGGTCTAATGACTTTTATCAGTTGTAGTTTCATTTGTAGTTCCATTTGTAGTTCTACGGCGTCGCTGGAGGGGAGGAAGTCTGGGGGCGTCTGGTCCTTGCTTGAGAGGAAACTCACGACGAATGCGCAGAGCCACGCAGGACGGGATGTCTACGTGAATCTGTCGCCCCAGGAGACCCCAACACCAGGTCATCAGGCTCCAGCGTGACAGAAACTTGTAACGACTAAAAGGTGAACAACGATATTCAAGTTAGATTTCATATTACTAATAATTATTATTATATAGAAACTTGTAATGACTAAAAGGCGAAGCCGCACCGTTCCTGGACATAAGCTCTTACACCATCCGTTGAGTTAACTGATTGTTTCCAAAGCGGCATGGTTAGCCTGCCTCCCTTGGTTTGCTACTGGCCAAGGCAAGAAAAGACTTTGCTAAAGCTTAAACCAAACATTTTCTTAGTACCAATAGACGTCTGTTTAAATCACTGCCTTGAACATGCCTAAACAGGGTGGTTGGAACTGCTCAAAGTTGATTAGTTCCCCACAAAGTGGGTGGAGTTCCCAATTTTCCAGATTACAGAAACGATATGTAAATTGCTCGTGGCCTGACTACCGTAGAAGCAACACAGAAGGTTTTGCGTCACACAGAGGGCGTGGCACGGCTACCTCCAAGCTAGCATACAGTACAGTATATAATAGACTCCTATGGGACCAACAAGCAGCTATATGGTTAAGATTCAACAATTACCGCTTGGAACCTGAAGTAGCATCATGAGACAAGCTAGGAGAACACAAGAAAGGTAAAACTCAAATTTAACTCTATTTAGTGATCGTATTACAAAGCCCAATTCCACTGGAGTTGCAACAATTGGTTGATTGTTTAACGTGAATGTTTAACTGGAAATGAATGAATGTGTACCGCTTTAGTGACCGGATGCGCAGGCGGTCGTAGTGCCACTTGTAGGTGTTGAAAGCTCTCTGGAGGCTGTAGACATTCAGACAGACAGGATGGAACCCTGGATGGTCCGTCATGCAGCCTGGCACCGGATTGGCCAGCTCCCCAAGCCGCTGGGTCAGCTGGTAACCAATCACATTACATCACATTACATTACATAACACTTTGTAGGTAACCAAACACTTTAATTATATTACATAATACCTAGCAGTAGGCAGGCAGCAGAGTTTCAATGAGCAGCTACTCTGGCCACCAAAAACCAATTACATTTTACATTACATTCAGGGCTTGGAGTTAATAACATAATCGGATCATAAAATTCGAAACCAATCATTTTCCGACAGTACTACTGACCTTAATAGAGCACATGAAACAAACAAAAAAATAATTTTATCACAAAAATCCTACGGGAGCTGTTTTTTCTGACAATTACTGCTACACTACAACGAAATTGAACGTTTCTCAGGTGGGTTCTCACTCACCTGTGGAATCTCCTGGCAGCAGATGTTCTCAGACTCCTTACGCATTTCTTTGCAATTTCCACAAGTGCACCTATACAATTAAAAAGCCATTTGAGTGGTACAAACTTCATACAGTTACAAATGAAAGCAAATATTCATTCATACAGTGTATACAGAAAGGTATTACGTGAAAAGCAACATTAGGCTACATAGTCTTGCGCTGTAACAAGACCAAAAGTACTCCAATGGTGGTCTAGCCTGAAAGTAGCACCAAGTTGACGTTGACATCAGTCGATTTAGAGAGTTGACTAAATGCAGTTGTGAGTTGACTAAATACAGAGTTGATTTAATGATTTGACATTACATACTGTAACATTACCCTTAACTGATGTTTTTATCAAAAGCGACTTAGTTATTGTACAGGATATTGGTGCAGTGCGGAGCAATGTGGTGCTAGGTGGCCTTGCTCAAGGGCACTTCAGTCATAGATGGAGGTGTAGGGAGAGGTAAGGCTGGGATTCGAACAAGGGATGCAAACTATCAATTAATTCATTAATCGTTAGTTGATTGCCTTACCGATCGACTTACAATTCATTGATAAGTGGCATTTACCCCCCAAAATCTCAATGTTTCTTGAAAAAAAAAAACCCCACTAAATCTAAAAATAAAAATTAAAAAGTTAGATAAAATGCTACATTTAAATGAATTCTATTTAAATTCTTTAATCCAGAGGTGATTTAAATATTCCCACTATTCACATCCCTCTTCACACACACTCTTCACATACCCATTTCACCTGGGTCTCTTGTCAGTTGAATTGGCAATTAATTGTGATTAATGTTTTTTAATCGATTAAGGTATTCATCGATTAATCGTTTGCATCCCTAATCGAACCAGCAACCCTCTCATCTTCAGATCCCCTCCCAGTCCCTAATCATTCGGCCCCAGCTGTCCCAATGACTAAATGCATTTAAGTTGATGGAATGAGTTGACTAACCAATCAGATGCTGGCACGCCCCTTCGTGGCTTTCTGGCAGGAGGCTCCTCCTCTTGTTCCGCCTCTGGGTCGGACTCCGGTTCGAACATATAAGGTCGGCTACCCCAAACATAGTAGCCTACATGGTAAATGGACTACATTAGTAGTAGTCTCCAGGATTCGAACATGTACGATCGACTACCCCAAATGTAGTTGTCTACGCCGGCATTGAATAGGTAAGGTCGGATAGCACACATACAGTAACCTACGGGAACGAATAAGTAAGGTCGGCTACCCCAAATGTAGTAGCCTACATGGTAAATGGACTACAAAAGTAGTAGCCTACGGGATCGAACGTGTAACAGTCGAGTAGCACAAGTGGTAGCCTACGAGATCGAACAAGTTAGGTCGGATAGCACACATATAGCAGCCTACAGTTGGGTGGCGCGGCTGATTAAAGGATTTATCCGGAGTTGGAACAAGTTTGCTTCATTTTTGCATGTGTGGGATGGTCACTCTAGAGCACAATCAAGGCATAAGGATCAGTGATGCGCGGGCTGACCCGAAATCAGCGGGCGCTTGCAGTTAACCGCGGTTGACCGCAGGCACGGGTTATGAAATATTATTTTTAATGAAATTCGGGTCGGTTGCGGTCGGGCAGGACCTTTGAAATGATCCCGAATTTTAAAGTAGGCTATAGCCAATAGGCTATAGTTTACTTTAGCAGACAGAGACATTTTTGCGAAATAAATCAAAGTTTATTTGGCTGAATAACTACGATGGTGCCACAAGCTCTGCAGGAGACTTAATGAGGCGAATCCTCTGCGCGCAACTGGTGCAGGTGCAGCAGGTGCAACCATTGATTGCATTTTGAAGAACACAGAGGGTGCTCTCTAAACACTGTAATGATGGATATAGCCTATACATATTTTCTTATACAATTGTAATGGTTTCGCACTCCTGTGTTGCTTACAGAGTTTGTTTTCATTCCCTGTGTCCTACCACGGCTACGAGGCAATCTACGTGACGACTGGCTCCGTCTGCTCCCAAACTCTACAGACTAATTTCCTCCACAGCTAGGGATTCGTGTGGCTATGCCTACATTGTCGAAATATAATAGGCTACTAATAGCCCAAACAATGTCCAAATTATTAGCCTATTCCCTTTGAATGCAGTGCTCATTTGAGTAATGTAGCCAAGAGTGGAAGAACAATGCCCTCGGCACTTAAAATAGGCTAAATAAATATGCTAATAAATAGCCTAAATAATAAAATAGCATTGTACGTATGAAGATCAAACTTGGTAGTCTGGGTAACAGACAAACATATTAGGCTATGATCGAAATGTTCATATTATAAAATAATAATTTGTGAGAAAATGTTCTACTACTACTACTACTTTTTGTTGGACAGGGCATGTCGCGTTATAGCATCGTAAGTGCAACTGTTAATCAGTTGAGAAGGGCTCTGCAGCCTACCTGATTATGTATGGATCTTTACATTGCAGTCATCTAAGATTACGAGAGTTCAGGCTTTGTGTGGGCTAAATGACCATTTGCGTTAGAGCAGTGTTTCTCAAACTTCTTCAGATCGAGGACCACTTTGTCCCCCAAACATGTTCAGGGACCACCTCTCAGTCGACGGGTGCTAATTCGACACTGCTAATTTCGATGCAGATCACTTACTTTTTATTCACATTTACAAGCCGGTCTTATTGAGACTTCAGTTATGTTTAGCTTTGTGATAATGTTACAAATATAGCCTACTGCTAGCTTGTCTTGGAAAAGTACAAATCCCCCTGCGGACCACCTGAGCTTTGTTGCGGACCACTAGTGGTCCCCGGACCACACTTTGAGAATCACTGCGTTAGAGAGACAAGCGTTGCCTATAGTGGCACCAGCAGCGCAGGTTGCGTTTGTGGTTTGTGTGACGCGATGATTTTTCCCAAACTGCCAAATTAACCGCTTGGCAGTTTGGTGAAGGAGGGGGTGGTCTTGGCACCCTTCCTGTCCCTCAACTTCGGGATAGGAAAAAGCGAAACCAATTTCAGTTCAGGAAAAGGACAGAACAGAGGAGTAGCCTACCAAACCAAACAAACATAAAGTGTTGTAGGCTACATTGCCACAATGGGTGTTTTCATAGCCTACCTGGTCCCTATCATTCATTTAAGCGAACTTAGACCTGCAGCTCAGCATTTTCTGTGATGTGAAGTGTACCCCTCAGAAGTGAACCATGCTAAGACCTTTATTGACATGATTATGCGTTGCCAATGACGCTAGGGTGTTCGTAAGACGCACAGCTACTATTTTCAAAGGCGGGCCGGGAAGCGGACCGGGTCTATTTTTTCATAAATATTTCTTGCGGGCAGGGCAAGCGGTCGGACTAGGAAAAAAAGCGGTCGGGTGTATCTTGTTTTTTTGTCGGCCCGCACATCACTGATAAGGATGCATTTTGAGAACGTTTGATAATATCACGTTAGCCTCGTTATCCATATCAGCTATGCAATATGATAGAATGGGGGCATCATATGCCGTCTGTGCAAGACTTTAAAATGATGTGTTTTTGAAATGTGTGTAACCGCCGAGGTATGATGCCCCCATTATCTCATATTGCATAGCTGATATGGCTGACGAGGATAACGTGATATTATCAAACTTTCTCAAAATGCATCATTTCGCCTTGATTTCGCTCTAGAGTGACTGTATTTCATCCCAAACATGCAAAAATGAGGCAAACTTGTTCCAACTCTGGATAAATTCTTTAACGGTCGAACATGGATAACACACAGATCAGATCAAACAATTGTCTATTCACGTAAGATACATTGCATCGAGTAGGAAGGGTTTGGGGTATCTCACTCTAATAGACAGTTCTTTGTTCGGATAGCAACGCTGATTAAGGCTCTTTTTCAGGCACTTTAGATACATTTCCCATTTACAAACATCCCATTTGCGCTGTGAGAAGGGGAAGGATGCTAAGCAGTCAATCATGTGAGTGCATTTTTGGAGTTGACAGCAGTTCCCAAACAGTCAGAGGTTGCAGAGGAATCCACAGCTGTGTGCACAAACAGGAATGTTTCTAAACAGGGAAAACAGTCTACGTATAAGTAGGGATGTTCCATTCAGGAATACTTGTAAACAGGGGATGTAATATTCAATTTCAGATTTGGTATGTTGATGGGGTCTGGTTTCGGCCAAACCCTGCAACATCCACTAAAGCGAACCCTACCGTATGTAAGTGTGATGTGATTATGTTGTCAGTCTTTAAGAAAAGTTATTGCAAAATCCTAATTTTGCTGACAATGTGTGAAAAAAAATTCCATTACATTAAATAACCTATACTTTGCTGACGCTTTTATCAAAAGTAACTTACGTCCCTGGATACATGTGGGATTAGGTGCCTTGTTCCCTAACCATAAGGCCTAATTTATGCATTTTTGCACAGATGGGCACAGAGCCCCTGCTTCCGTCAAATCTGTATCTGTGCGTGATCCACCCACCCCCCCACCCCCCTCCCCATGCGCGTGGTTGTGCACCTCCTGACTACTAGTGGTGTGGATTGGCACTGCCCTCACGATCCGATTCGATCACGATTCGGGAGGTTTCGATTCGATTCAGTTCTCTGCGATCCGATCCGATTCAATTCTAAAATGCATTGCAATGCATTACATTTCTACTGAAAGCAAAGCAAATGTTTAATCAGTTATGATGAGGCAATACAAGT
Organism: Engraulis encrasicolus; assembly: GCF_034702125.1. Taxonomy (NCBI): domain Eukaryota; kingdom Metazoa; phylum Chordata; class Actinopteri; order Clupeiformes; family Engraulidae; genus Engraulis; species Engraulis encrasicolus. The sequence continues at coordinate 55,449,240 of NC_085857.1, forward strand.
AGTCAGATACTGAGCAACAATTTATTGGCTGTTTTCTGTATCAGTCTGTATCAGTCTTGCAATGTTTTGAAGTGCTTTTATTTAATTTAACATTCATTTGCTCCCGAAATATCCATGGAAGTAATTGAAACTTAAAAAAATTGCCGGATCGATTCTGGAACTTGCCGTATTGAATTGGATTGTCCATGCCCTGCATTGGATTGCATCGCGGAATCGATCATTGTTGACACCAATACTGACTACACGTTGATCACCCTGGATAATGGCCTGATGAAGATGGGTGATCAAAAGGTTGCTTTTACAATGCTGTTTATACGTTTATTTTGAGAGCTCGTTGGCAGTGTGCAGACCTATCTACTTCAACTGTCTGACACTTTTGTCTGGAACCTGCAAACAGTATTTTTGGATGTGCGTACCCTAAACCATCACCTGACACACGCCCAAAATGGGCATTCCGAACCACCTGACACTCCGCCCAAAATGCCACGACCCACCTGTCACTCCGGATGTTCCCACATCCTCTTCTGTGTCCACAGAGGGCTCTGTTCTCACATCCTCAGAAGGCAGCATTGCTACATCCCCTTTAGTGACCTCAGAAGGCAGCATTGCTACATCCTCCTTAGTGTCCACTGAAGGCAACTCCTGCTTTATTCCCTCTTTAGTGTCCTGTGTAGGATGCTCCTGCTTTATCTCCTCCTGTTTCACCACGATGGAGATCTCTGCTGATGTAGAAAACAGATCCAAGTCAGACTTAAGTCCTTTTCCGACAGGACTAGTTTAATGGGGTACCTGGGGTAAAGTAATAGTAACCGGGAAATTTAGTTCCGTCCAAACGCGCCATGTCAGTAAAGATAGCAGAGTATGTTGGTAAAACTACTGTAAAGCGGTCCGGAGAAATCATTATCGGTGTAGCAAAGGGGAGTAGAGTTGCCCAGCTGGGACTCGAACTCAGACCTTCTGGAGTAGTAAACTGGGGCTCTGACCGCTACACCAAAGAGCCAGGCTCATTAGCATGTTAGTCAGAACACATCCAACCCTAGTGATGGTCACTCCATCACACTCTGTAATACTAATCCTGTCCGAATGCGACTCTATGTAAAGATGTCTGAAAGGCACCTTGCACAAATGTGACATCCAACCCCGCAACATTTGCGCAAGGTGCCTTTGAGAACCCATATCTTTTGAAGAGAATGGATTCTATGGGAACTAAAACTATACAAATGTACCTGACAAATGTAGCATCGGATCTGTATAGAAATGGTTTCCTTGTTATATACTTTTTTTCCTGAAAACTAGAGTTAGGTTTAAAAAAAAAAAATGTCACAAACAACCCCAGTCTCCCCACATTACCGGTCTGCCCACTGTAGTTCTATGCGTTTGTAAGATACTCCATTCTATGGAAAAACACACAAGCAGCCTTCACACCAGCGCAGCTGCACAGGCAGTTTGGATGGTAATTACCGGTAAATGTAAGAATTTGAACTGTTGTATAAAACAGCACAACACAGAATTGCATTTTATGTAACTTTGTGAGGCCAAATTTAATTCAAATGTTCATCATGACCTCATCATGTTTCTCTCTCACCAGCCTGGTTAGCACTATTACCAGTGTGATTAACAGCATTTATAATTGTTCAATCAACATCTTATATTGCTGACATTCCTCGTGGACAACCAACAACAGTGTGAAATGAGAGCAGAGTTGAAGATAAGTGTGGCGTGAAGTATGACGTCCACGCACATAGCCTATGAAGTGTGATGCGGCTCATGATGGAACAAAAAAACGGCTCTTATCAAAAAGTGAGCCGTGTGTCGTGTGAACCGAGAACGTGCTTTTTAATGGTATATCGTGCAGCCCTAACAGCTACAGTGGTGTGTGTGTGTGTGTGTGTGTGTGTGTGTGTGTGTGTGTGTGTGTGTGTGTGTGTGTGTGTGTGTGTGTGAGATTAAAATCATAACTCATTTTCACCGACAAGGTTACGGGTGCAGATGCAGTTACATAATTGTAAACAATATTCCAATGTGAAATGTTTGTGGATTATAAGATCAAATGTGGAATTCTGCTGTGGTCTTGTACCTTTAGAGTCTTCCTGTTTGATGTCATGAGGCTCTTCTTCCGTTTTTATTTCCTGTCTTGGACAAATATCCTCTTCCATTTCTTCTATCTTCAAGACACAATTCAAATCTACAAAACAAATATCAATAGTCAATACAATCTGAGAACACAGAATTCTGAATGCATAATGTGATCATTTCCTCCCCGTAATGACCACAGATAGCCTACCACTACCATCTTCACAAACAAGAATAGTCTACTTGTTTGTATTATATTTGATTGGCAGAGTTATCTGAAGGACTGTTGAAAGTTAAGTACTTTAAAAACCATCAGACAGACCACTCCAGACTTACCCATGGTCAGCTTGACTCCAATATGTGTGGCTGCAACAGAATACAGTAGAGTAGAGTAATTACCATGTCATGGCATGAAGTAAATGTAAGCCTACACACATCACCCCTACAGAACTAGTAGGTGAGAGTCACGTGTTTCAATTCACATACCCACCCACCCATGTACGAGGGTCTTCGGTTATGTACTCTCTTAACTGACTCCATCTATAGCATCAATAGGTGATTTAAATGCTTCAGACAGAACCATGTACAAAACACAGTCCGGTTGGGTTGTGGTGTGTAGTGTATTCACTATATACACTAAACAGACGCTTAAAACATCCCGAGAGTCAGCCGCATCAGTCCCATAACGAAGAAGAAAGGACTCATGGCGAGATGGCGAGATAGGTATTCCCAACTTCACATTCAAAGAAAAGAGGGACTGGGGGGAAATCTGACTAACACAGCAAAAACATTTAATTGCATCAAGTATTTAGAATACGACAGAAACACGCGTACTTATCCAGCATGGACTATATTCCACAAGCTGTGATGGGATGTATTCTACAACCAAAAAAAACAGCTTCTTTAGACGCCATGTGTAAACCAAACTTAGCTACTATGCTACTGTCCATTAGTTTGCTTGGCCTAACTAGCCATTAGAATTCCTGTGTATACAGTGTATGACACGTTACCTCTATATTGTAAATAATATTTACTAAATATCACAATTGCTCACCGCGAAAGTCCACAGCGATGATTTAATCAACCCCTGCGCTTTTCTTCCTCCGATGTTGTTGCTGGTTTGTTTACAGCCGCTCTCTGCACAGGGCATGGAGATTCGAGCAAGCTGTGATGAGGGAAATGTCCAATGAAGAAAAGGCATGGAAGTGACGAAACGTTGCCATCTGGGTCTTGTAGTTTACAAATGCTTCCAGAATGCTTTGAACACGAAGTGAAGTACAACAAATCCCACAATGCACGGCACATTGTCGCGCTCACAGCAAAGACCCTTCAAAGGAACAGTCCACCCTTTTTTGATATTCACATATTTGCAGTATTTCCGATAATTATTAATGAATGTGCATTTAATTTTCTTCTCAGCTTTTTCAGTACTTAGATTTATTGGATCAGAATTATTAGCATAGCTTAGCATAATCACTGGAAGTGAATGGAGGCATTAGCATCAAGCCACAAATGATCACAGGACAGGACTGAATAGAGGTTTTGCACTCTGGTGAATTTTACATTAATTTTAGAGTACTTTATAAGTACGGAAAAGAGAATGGATGAGTGCATCTGTGGGGTAGTGTGAAAATATTCAGGTGCTCATCGGTTTCCAAAGTTGCAAACTTGTAGAGAGAGAGGGTCCGAGGCACTCTGAAGTCAATATTAAAAGTCCTTTATCTAATACATGGACACCATATAGCCATATGTGTATATATGGGCTATATGGTGTCCATGTATTAGATAAAGGACTTTTAATATTGACTTCAGAGTGCCTCGGTCCCTCTCTCTCTACTTTATAAGTACATTTGATGATGTTTTGTTTGCCCCCATAGACTTGCATTGCTACGCTTAATTTGGCTATACTTTTAAACTAGGCAATGGAAACACATAGACGAAAATTATATGCACATTCATGAACAATGCTGGGAAATACTGCAAATATGTGAAAATCAAAAAAAGGTGGATTGATTCTCCTTGGGCATAGAGATTAAGTTTTAGTCCAACTAATAAATGTCCACAAATTATCAACATCATCTTTATAGATACGTACGTGTATATAAGTGTATGTATGAGTGTACAAGTGTGTATGCATACCACACACTTAAGTTCCATTTCATGGGCTTTAAATCTCATGGGTATAGCTTTAGTCCAGCCACGTAAAAAAAAGTTTGAAATCTAATGTCACACCTCGGGAAAAATAGTACATGTTCAAGGTCTTAAACATATTCTGCATTTAATTTGTAATACTTTTCATGCCTGGATCGTCTGTGCAGCAATGTACAGGTTGTGCCCTACCGCTTGAGCCACAGCAGGCCCCAGAGTGATTCCTATAGGTGGGGAACCCTTATCATTCGAGGGGCCACTTCAAACTCCTGCAAGGGCCTATAAGTCCTCCAAGGGCCATACTCTGAACACAAACCAGGATTTCCACCTGCACTTCAGACCTAAATTGAAGGCAGCCACCTGTACAGCAGACCCCACCTTCACTAGATCCCCTGGAAATATAACTTAATTGCATTGTAAAATGTATTTTTTTACAATTTTAAAGATTCCTTTACAAAACATGTTTTATTTCATATGAATCTGCATAACATTAAAATTACACCCCTGATTTAAAGAAACAGCCAGTCAGTACTGAGTCTTTGGTCTTTCTCAGTCAGTGTACACGTGAGCAATTGAAAAAAAAAATGCAGCAAAATGACTTAAATGCCATTTTTTGATTTTTGCATTTTATTATTGGAAATGACTGATCAGACACCCTTTCATCTATATGTGAATTCTTGACATTCATATATTTTGACAACATACTTTTTATTTAATCCTATATAAAATGCATTTTGCAATAGAATGCAATACAATGCCTACTACAGCACAGTACATTACATTACATTACACTTATTGGTTACAGTCCCTGGTGTTGCCTTGCTCAAGGCGGCACTTCAGCCATTCCCTAACCATTAGGCCACGGCTACCCATACGGCCAATACAAAAATGTCAATTCTCCCAAAATGTTCCAAAATTTGCTGCTACGTCCCTGGTTATGAGTGGCTCTGCTCCAGTCTTGAGTCTTTCCTCAAGTGTAACAGAATGCCATCATAAACACTTAGTGGTTTCTTTTGCCTTAAGACATGTGACCCTCTGATGAAGACGGAAGTAACACCGTCGAAACATGTCAGGTAAAAGATAAAAACTTTTACATGTCTTAAGGCAAAAGAAACCACTAAGTGTTTAAGTTAAACAGTTAGACATAATGAACTTAATTCATATGACAATGCCATCATGTCGTCACGTGTGACACAGCACTTTACAGCACATAGGAGTCTACGTGCTCAACGAAATTGCATGTATGCCTTAACCGTGTAAAGGGGCAGCCCCAAACAGCACTCTAAGGAAGCAGTGCGACAGGACGGTACCATGCTCAGTCCCCCTCACCAACCAGGCAGGTCGGGCATCGAATCAGCAACCTTAGGGCTACAATTCTGACGCCCTAACTGCTTACCCATCACAACCCACATTGAAACCACCGAGCTGAAACTTCAGCTACATACCAGTGCTTTCCAATATCCTGACTCCTGTCCTCCACCTGTGCTTGTGGCCTCGCGCTACACGTGGCGCTCCGCCACCGACCGTGGAGAAAACAATAAAGTTTGCTTACTGTTAGCCTTGCCACAGCAACATTTGTGGAACTTTTCCCCACTCACCATTCCGAATAGCAAATTCGAAAAATGACCTTTCAATTACGTGTTTTTTTGAGACATCCACTTAAACTCCTCTCGTCAATGACTTCTTCTGACATCATACCACGAGACCACGAGCACTCAGGGAGGACTGGAGTTGGGATGCTGGAAAGAACTCACACAGACCAGAGTCATGCGTTTTGTTATGGCTGCATGTGTGCGCGGTTTCTATGCCCGTCACTCTCCTGCCTCCACTCTCGTTAATTGGCTGCGACAGACAGTCATGGGAGTGGCCAAATTGGAGGCACCTAACACAGCAATCAAGCCCAGGATAAAGGTAGCAAGAAGAGGATTCCCATTGGCGGCTCCCTTACTGAGACTTGTGAATGCTGCCTCTCCAGCCTGCGTTTTGTTTGTATATTATGTCTTATTACTCTCTTGTCTTACTTCCCACAGGTTGGGCTGACTTTTAAAAAGTGTTGTGCTGTGTTAAAGGTTAAGGTTGGTTCTATTAGTTCACCCCATAAGGGCCAGACTGTGTTGGGGCGTTAACTGTTGTCTTTCCTCAGGTGCACTGCACTCATGTCTTGACGTCCTCAGAGTGAGTCTTCTGATGCTTCACCAGTTGAAACTTGAACGCGAACGTCTTTCCGCAAAAGCTACAGTCGTGCAGCTTCCCGGTGTGTGTAATTTGGTGGGCCCGGTAGGCTCCCGAGAGCCTGAAGGCCTTGCCGCATATGGAGCACTGGTGAGGTCTCTCTCCCGAGTGGATCAGCTGGTGCTTCCTCAAGTCGCTGCGCTGCCCAAAGGCCTTGCCACAGTCAGGGCACTCATGAGGCCTCTCTCCTGTATGAGATCTCTGGTGGGACCTGGAAGAAGTAGGTAAAGTATATATAGTTTAGTGTTTCTCAACGGGGGTGGTAGAGCCCCCCAGGGGCCGTTGGGGAGCCCTAGGGGGGCATTGAGAAGGACACGGCTGAGAGGGGGCGGTGCTTAGTTGCCATTGGGGGGCATTAGTACATTTCCTTTTTTAATACTAAGGGGGGCGTTGTGAGTCTTATGATGAGTTCAAGGGGGCGTTGGGAAGCTTATGATGAGGCCAAGGGGGCGTTTGTTCAAAAAAGCTTGAGAATCACTGATATAGTTGGTATAAAAGTATAAGAGAAAGCTGGGAGAAGGCATGAGATCTCTGGTGGCATCTGAAAGAAGTCCAGTGTGATTCATTAATGCTTAATGAATTCATTTTTTATACAATAACACATAAAGGTTAATTCTCATATCAATGCATAGTGCAGGCCTACCTGACGTCCTCCTTATGGATGGTACGGTGACACATCATGACACCTTATGCAACCAGTCAGGTTATAATTGCATAGCCCCAAGTCAAGATATACTGCATTATGAAGCCCTAAGTCAGGTTAGGATGCATTAAAAAGCCTACCTGAAGGTGCTGAATGTCTTGAAGCACCTAAGTCAGGTCATGATGCAATATAAGTGTCCGAGTGTTTTTAAGTCGTTCCCTCAAGTGTCACAGCGGTATTGTTTTGCCGCTACGTAATTTACGCAAACGCTAACGTGTGATCATAACATAATAGTGAAGCCCTATGTCAGGTTATACTGCATTATGAAGCCTACGTCAGGTTATGTGATGCATTATGAAGCCCTACGTTAAGTTATACTGCATTATACCACGGCAGTCTGGAATCTCCAATTGTGACGCGCTAAATTGGGTGTTGATTAACTGTCTATATATGCACACCTGAAGTAGTCCCACTATTAGGTCACTTTTCTGACCGCATAACTCCAGTGTATCAATGCGCCAAGGCACGCACGTTCATAAATTACACACAAAAAAGTTGCAAGCATTACGCGCTGAAGTGACACATGTGGCACCGCGCGTCTGGAAACACCAGCAATGTATAGTGAATCTGGAGCAAATCTTAGTAGGCCTAATCAAATTTGAAACATGTTTATTTCTCCCAACTGACCATCACTCTGTCAACTTTGTGATAGAGAGAGAGATAGAGAGAGAGAGAGAGAGAGAGAGAGAGAGAGAGAGAGAGAGAGATTCCCTGCGCAAAGGGACGCCCGTTTCACGTGCCCGTTTCACATGGGCGTTTCTTCCCCACGAGAGGAGATGTTTCCTGCGGTTGTAGCGTTTATCAGTTGAGAGAGTAGCGTAACTTGTGAAAAGTATGGGATATTTTCGGATCAATAGGCTTAACTATGGGGACGCAGTGGAAAATAAAACAAGGGGAGTTTCCTATGGGAGGAGAGCACATTGACGAGGTGCCTGTTTTGATGAAGTTAATGGCGAGGTGAGGCAGTTAGAATGTCGCCAAGATGCGCGGGGTATTTTTTTAATCTATTGAGATCTGTACATGTGTAGGAATCATGCCAACTGTAGCATGGTCTAGTGGGCAAGTCAGACGCGCCCATATATCGAATGGGTAGAACATTGAGGCGACTGACTTGACAACCAAATGCGATAGAATTAACGACTGGCTCTTGACTTGACAACCGAATGCGATAGAACTATCAACGGTGTCTTGGCCGTAGCAACCTTCAATTTAGAATTAGCAACGGCAGTTGGCCAGAAAGTTATGAAAAGAAGCTTCTTGTGGCGGAAGGAATTAGTTCTACAGAAAACCTTTGTTTTAGCCATTATAGCATCGAAATAATGCCTCAAATAAATTTCAGACAGTGTGGCAACCGTGGTATAAGCGGGATAATTGACTTCACGGTGTGCGTATAACAGGAAAAATAATGCACACCGAGGTGTAACGGCCACTCCGCTTCGCGTCGTGGCCGCATCACCACCTAGGTGTGCATTATTTTTCCTGTTATACGCACACCGTGTCGTCAATTATCCCTTACTTATGACGCCTATGTCAGGTTATGATGCATTATGACGCCCTACGTTAAGTTATACTGCATTATGACGCCTATGTCAGGTTATGATGCATTATGAAGCCCTTCGTCAGGTTATACTGCATTATGAAGCCCTTCGACAGGTTCTACTGCATTAGGAAAGCCACCTGAAGGTGCTGAGTGTCTTGAAGTCGTTGCCGCAGACGTCACAGTGGTATGGCTTCTCCCCGGTGTGATTCCGCTGGTGGGCCTTCAGGTGTGCTGATTGGCTGAAGGCTTTGCCACACTCGGTGCACTGGTACGGTTTTTCCCCTGTATGGGTCCGCTGGTGTTTACGCAGCGTGCTCTGCCTGCAGAGGCAAGACATAATCATAGAATAATATAATGACATGAAAACCAGCTAAAGAATAGGAGAGAGAAAGAGAGAGAAGAGAGAGAGAGAGAGAGAGAGAGAGAGAGAGAGAGAGAGAGAGAGAGAGAGAGAGAGAGAGAGAGAGAGAGAGAAAGAGAGAGAGATGGCGATGGAGGCTTGTCTGGACATAACTTTCCCAGGGGGAGGGAGAGAGAGGGAGAGAGAGGGGTGGAGAGAGACAGAGAAAGGGAGGGAGAGAGAGAGAGGCAGAGAGAGAGACAGAGAGGGGGATGGAGAGCGAGAGAGGGGTAAGGAGAGAGAGAGAGAGAGAGAGAGAGAGAGAGAGAGAGAGAGAGAGAGAGAAGAGAGAGAGATGGCGATGGAGGCTTGTCTGGACATAACTTTCCCAGGGGGAGGGAGAGAGAGGGAGAGAGAGGGGTGGAGAGAGACAGAGAAAGGGAGGGAGAGAGAGAGAGGCAGAGAGAGACAGAGAAAGGGAGGGAGAGAGAGAGAGGCAGAGAGAGAGACATAGAGAGAGAGAGAGAGAGAGAGAGAGTGAGATACAGATGAAGATACACTACTGGCCTGGAGAAGGTTTTCCCGCATGTGGTGCACTCATATGGTGTCTCCCCCGTGTGCCTCCTCTGGTGCGTGTTGAGGTTCTTCCTCAGCGTGAAGGCCTGGCCACAGATGGCACACACGTGCGGCCGGGAGTCGATGTGCGTCATCTGGTGCAACTGCGCGTCTCTCTTGGCGGCGAAGGCCATCGGGCATACACCACACAGGAAGGGTTTCACGCCCAGATGACGACGCTGGGAGGAGGGGGGGATAAAAGGGGGTGGCGGGGGGGTGGAGAGAGGAAGGAGAGAGGGAGAGGGGGGAGAGGCGGGGGGTAGAGAGAGGAAGGGAGGTGTAAAGGGGGACGGAGTTAATATAACTATGGTATATTTACTGTGTATCGCTAAAGGGCTAAGAGTTAAAATAACACTGCTAGATACTCTGTAGGGTGTTAATAGTTAAAATAACACTGGTACATTTACTCTGTATGGTGTTAAGGGTTAAAATAACACTGGTATATTTACTCTGTAGGGTGTTAAGGGTTAAAATAACACTTGTAGATACTCTGTAGAGTGTTAAGAGTTAAAACAACACTGGTATATTTACTGTGTGTGTTTCCAGCTCGTATCTCTTGTGGAAGGCTTTGCTACAGATCTTGCACTGGTGAGGCCTTTCCCCCTTTGGCTTGCACTCCTTTGGCTTGCTCTCCTTGGTCTCCTTGGCCTTTTCAGCCTGTGGAGGTTTGTCCTCCAGTTGCTTGTGATCTTCTGCATTGTGGTCTGAATGTGCATGTTGCTCTGGTGAGTCCGCTGTCATTACAAGGAAGAGAGAATCCAAAACAAACAGGAAATCATAGTGCTGCAGGGTCTTCACCTTTTTTCCTTGGCGTTCATCGGTGAGGAGGATATCCGACGCACTCAAGGTTGCAATTTTTTATACTTTTTAAAATTTGGATCCAATGCCTACGCGTTTCGTTTCGACCCATGTGGCCTTCTTCAGGGCGTATCAAGAGCAGGCTGGTCACATGATAAGTATATCACAAAGTATAAAAAATTGCAACCTTACCTCGTATTTCCTCTACCCTGAACACAATAGTCAAGAGTACTTTATCGAAAAAACATCTATGTAACAAGTGGTAGCACACTTGTTGTGTTTGACCTGGCTCCAATGTGCCTAAAACCTGAAGCACCACTCTGAGATTTGTGACATAGACCATGCCCTATATCCTTTAGATCAGTGGTTCTCAACCTTTTTTGAACAAACATCCCCTGAGGGGCTGTTGAGTCCAATTTGAGAAACATTACTTTAGAGGTATGGGTTACTTGAGAAGTTACACTACACGTGATCAAGCTAGTCTTCACGTACTGCAACACCTTGTAGTACAGGCACCAGGTTTGGAATTTGTGCATATTTTTTGTTTGCCTGGTTGTCACCAGACCTCCTAGTGGAGCTACACAGACACACAGAGGTCAATGAGACTGAAGAGATGCTACGTCTCCAGCCGGAAAATTGACGGAGCGAAAAGAAAACTTTTTGAAGGAATTTGTTGGTGGTGAGGACGGGCAGAATGGCCTCCCAGACCTAGTAGTGGAGTTCTCAAAGCTGCGAACTACACAGGTCGGGCAATATTTTTGTACCCATCCTTTATCCATGTTCTAACACCCATGTACCCATCCTTCATCCACGTTTCAGATGCTTCACTGTAATTTATCCCAAATTATTTTCCAATGTATCTCAATTTACTTTCTTATTCTACATACATTCTTCTATATACATTACATGGGTGAAGGGGTGATCAGTGAACAATTTCTGAAGATTTAAAACTTTTAGAACGTACCTGTACAAGTAGGGACATGTGGCTGAGGTTCCACTTCACTGTCTTCTGAAGCACTCAATCCACCATCCTTTTCAGAGACCTCTGAAGCGCTTGTTCCTCCATCCTCCTCCTCCACCTCCTCTTGGTCTTCTTCCTCCTCCACCTCCTTCATCTCCTCCTCCTCCTCCTCCTTCATCTCCTTCTCCTCTTCTAACGTTACAGAGATCTCCGCTGCGGGAGAAAACAGATCCAGTCAGACTTGAGCGGAAGCCTTGGGACCCAAACGGAACCCCAAGGGAGCAGTGTGGCGGCATGGTACCATCAGAGAGAGTAGAGAGAGAGAGAGGTTCCATTGGCCCATTGTTTCCGGGTTCTATTATTGCAAGGGGGAGGGGGGGGAAATCCCCCTTTAGGCAGACCTAGGCAGACCTAAGGACTGTTCTATTCAATGCTAGGAGTATTATGACACGCTCCTTTAGGCAGACCGGAACCTGGTCACGCTAGGTGCCCATAGAAACCTATTTTGTTGGCATATCTCTATATACTTAAAGAATCTCTGGTACCATGCTCAGGCCTAAATGGAACCCCAAGGGAGCAGTGCGGTGGCAGGGTACCATGCTCAGTATTGCTTAAAGTATTGGTATTGGTACTCTGTATCAGCAAGTACATTAATGTCCTCATAAAGGGTTTAAATAAAAGTGGTACCGTGGATCCCTATAAAACTCAAGTCTTTTCTGTGCAGGCTCCCTTTGGCATGTATGGCCTGGGAAGGCTGGGATAGGATACTGATTCCCGCGGATAGAAAGCTTTTTTCAAAGGTGCACTGTATAATGTTTTTCATTTCAATATTTTTCACTGTGTAGTTATTTTTCACCACTTACTGTTATTTGGTCATACTAATATTTGTTTATTATTTAGTAATATGCGTGAACAAATCAAATTTGGCAATAGGCAGCACAATTTCAATGAGCAGAATAATTGCAATACCTACTCTAGCCACCATCCAGCCATCCACCTTTAAATACCTTTCTACAAAAATGGTGTGTATGTGTATGTCTTAATGTGAGAGAGAGAGTGTGTGTGTGTGTGTGTGTGTGTGTGTGTGTGTGTGTGTGTGTGTGTGTGTGTGTGTGTGTGTGTGTGTGTGTGTGTGTGTGTGTGTGTGTGTGTGTGTGTGTGTGTGTGTGTGTGTGTGTGTGTCCTGCTTTGTGGGGTTTTAAGGCGTGTTGTTTCACGGTGTGTGTATAGAGTAGAAGAGTAGAGTACTTTTATAAATCCCAAGGCAAATTAAGCTTACATAAATACACAAATACATGTGCGTGTGTGTGTGTGTTTGTGTGTGTGTGTACCTTCTTCTCTCTTCACAGTATGTGCGCGGCCGTCTGAAGAGATCAGTTTCACGTAGGCGTCACCATGGCCCTCATCACAGCTGTTCACCTCGCCTTCATCTACACACACACGCACACACACGCACACACACAGACACACACACACACGCACAGACACACACACACACACACACGCATACACACGCACACACACGCTCACACACACACACACACGCACACACACAGACACACACACACACGCACAGACACACAGCAGCAGGTCAGCAGTTACATCCCGTCTCTTGTCCTTCACTACAAGTTTCAATACCTGCCCACTCTGCATGTCCGCGCTGTGCACATCAAAATACAGTATATTTCATTCACACAGATCACCAGAAAGATCACAAAACCGGAAGTAATTTCTTATTTCGCAATTTGACGTCTCTGAAGTCATCAACACTATGATACTGTACGTGGCAGCTGTAGCCTAGTGGTTAGGGAGTTTATCTTTCAATCTGGGGGTTGTAGGTTTGAATCCCATCTGACCTCTCCCTACACCTCATCATCATCCATGGTGGAAGTGCCCTTGAGCAAGGCACCTAACTGCCACAGGCACCCACATTGCTCCGAGGAACGTAACCATTACCCTTGGTTAATTACTCGGCCCCATCAAACTGGTGGGTCAGGAGTTCAACCGACAACCTTTGGGCTAGAGGTCTGACGCCCTAACCACTTATCCATGACAGCTTGTACATGTGAATACTAAGAGTTTATGGGAATGGCTGTATCATATGAAAACCTACTGCATATTCCAAACTGTCCTTTCTTTCCGCAACATCTCCATGAGCCTCTTATGGGTCCTGACCCCCAGTTTGGGAACCACTCTATTGTACCAACACATAATTCCAGACTTACCCATGGTCAGCTGAGGTCCTCCTCAAACAGTTGTTATCTGCAACAGAGCATAGTAGAGTCATTACCATGAAAGAGAGAAGAGAGGGCCTCACTTTGGTTATTTACCCAAGTCCAGTAAATAAGGTTGCTCGTAAAAAACAACAAAAACTAGGGTCTCCAAACAACCATGAAAAAAATGAAAGAGAACTCCAAGGCACTCCTTACTAAAATTTTAAAAAGGCTTTATTAACCTCTGGCTACATGGCATGTTTTATTTTTTTTCCAGAGTCATTAACATTTCACAGCATAAACTGGGAAAATACACAAACTATCTATCAGTAAAGACCATCTACAGTAGTGTACGGTGGTACAGCCCCCCCAGTGGGAGGGTTGGGGCGTTGAGAAGGATACAGCGGAGTGGGTGCAGGGCTTAGTTCCCATTGAGGGACATTAGTCTATTTTATTTTTCATTACTAAGGGGGCGTTGACAGGCTTATGATGAGGTGAAGGGGGCGTTGGGAGACTTATGATGAGGATTTGTTTGTTCAAAAAAGGTTGAGAACCACTGATCTACAGCATACATTAAAATGGCATACTTTTCTTTGCATGGCTCACATGAATCATAGGGAGAGAGAAAACCACCTTTTAACACCTATAGTGGCACTTCAGCACAACACTTTAGGTCAAGATGCTGTTTATTTCATTAGTGTTTTGCTGGGAGATCTTTTCCCTTTATTTTCTGATAGGGATGTGTGTAATATATCTGGTTTGTATTACCATTTTGTACGAATGTTTGATGTTTGGTAGGGCCAAGATGAAGATACTAACAGCAGCTGTCTTTTTACATGCAGGGGAGATGACAGAGGGGGTCAAAGGGGTTTGTTGCCCCGGGACCAGGGGCAGAGGTGGGGGCCCAAAAATGGTTCCTAAATTACATGCATTGATTGGAGGGCCCTTTCAAATGATTTTGTCCCAGGCCCAGCCACAGCTGACAGCAGCCCAGGTTACATGTTTCCTTGTTTAGTATTGTCGGTCTATCATTTGTCTTTCTGCTGTGTTATATCTCTTGAAGAGACAAGGCTTATCTTATCTTATGAAAAACACTGCATGCATCTGTAACCCCTTGGCATTACATGGTAATAATGGTAATAAACATGGCTTGACGTTGGCACCTACCAAACCAGCCAAAAATGGATAAATGGATGATTTTAACTTTACGTAGGCCTATCAGCATCCTGTTTCTGCACCATTTCGGTTCCAGAGAGCACAGATTCTAGTCTGATCTAGCCTACTAGTTCCATTTAGCACACGCTGGCATCGATCATTTTGTTTTACCATTTCATGTTCTGACCTTAGATGTGTCATGGTAAAGAAATATTCCTGAGCAAAATACTAACAACAAAACTGTCTAATAGAAAGGCTGAATGGCTGGAGATTCTGCAAGCCCATTAGCCACTTTGACAGGTGATTCTACCATAAGCATGGTAGAGCTCATTACTACAAAGTCCAGATAGATATTTTGAACCATCACACTTGCCCATCACTAACATTAGATGCAATATAATCCATGTACTTTCTTTATTGTAAATATCAGACATGCTCAGCTCACCACAACAGTATGCAGCGGAAGTTTACACAACAACTCCTGCGCTGCGTTCTTCTTCTGGGTTTTTTCCCCCACGTAGAAATCGCAGTTTGTAACCTAAATTCTGCGTAGCGCCACCAGCGGCATGAATGGGAATGAGGAGATGTACGACAGCTATAATGACTGGCTGCAGGCTTGCAGCCGGGTCAGTGGTGACGTCACCACTGACCTGCTCCGGGACCTGCTCCGGGACAGTGTCGACGTCACACGCGATGAAGTGGACGATGTGGCAGGTTCGCGTCCCCGAGGGGGAGTTGTGTTACTTTGGCAACTGAGATAGCAAGCTTGCACTGCACACAATGTGTTATTATTATTACTATTATTATTATTATTATTATTATTATTATTATTATTATTATTATTTTCTTATGTAGGCCTATGCCTACATCGTCTTTCAGAAAAAAAAGGCCTCGGCTATCTTTGACAGACGGCCACGTCATGTGTCGTTAATCTTCAACCACCAGCAAAGAGGTGTTTGCCTGTTTTAATGTTCCACGTGATAGCCTACTCTGTTAGTTGGCCTTTCGTTTCTTTCCCGGCACACACTTATAACATTACGTGGTGTTGTGTCGTAATAAACACTCGTAGGTATAATAACTGTACGTTTATTAAAGCAGATGAAAAGGTAAGTATGAGAGCGTATTACAGGAGCGTGGCTTCACTCTCAGCACTGTACTACTACTCTGGTGATACAGTAGACAACGCATCTATGTAGGCACAGGCTCCACCTAGTGGACTGGTTGCATATAACACATTGCATATACCACACGTGGTGTATCAATAAACCACGAAAAATGCCATATAACCTCGACTACTCGAACAAAACAAATGTTACAGAGTACAGACAGCCTTTCGGCGAAACAAGCCTTTAACTGAAGGGCGACTACTCCACGCAACGTGTTGCACATGCGCAGAGCGGGGACACAGACCACAAAACATAACATTCGACATTAAGCAACATTATAGGCCTACGTGTTAAAAACATGTCTTCTCAATTTAAAGTCTGAATTTCAAAAGACGAGACCGAGGATCGGATTGTTTACATTTTAGCTTGATGTCGCGGTCTTGTAGGCCCACAGACTGTTGTGTGGCTCACGTGTGACGTCGACTCTGTCCCGCAGTTCAGCGGTGACGTCACCACTGACCCGGCTGCAAGCCTGCAGCCAGACCCCTCTCTACGACAGGGCTGGATGTTGTAGTTTCCAGATGTTTGCAGTATTTGGTGATTGACGTCTAACTGTACTACAAGTCCCATAATGCATTGCTCAATTAACTTCTTCAAGTTTTCTTCCTGCTATGTCGTTCGCTCACTTTGCCGCGGCTGTCGTTGCGAGTAGAGTATGGTCATCATGTGCTCCGGTAAAGTGAAATATGGGGTCGGAATGTCCAAAAACACTGGATCTGTGGTCGCTGGTAAGTTGCACATTTCGTGAATGTTCTTTTTGAGCGAGTTAACGTGCACACGTGGATGTTAAACTTAGGCGATTTCTCTTTAGCAGTTCTCTCGCGTGGTTGATGGCCGTTCTCCTCGTGCCCACACGTGTCCTCCTCATGGTGCGAGACAATTATTCCAAAGTTACTTAAAACACCTCAACGACTATAGGCATCTACCTGCCGCATTGAGTCACAATCAAGACTGTATTACGACACTAATACCTAGATACCCCCTTTATGAATTAATGTAATGGCTGGTTGCAACTTGGTGCCCCTGGGCCTTTTTGATGATCTGGTCCAGCGGCGCACTTGTGCACTTTGGGCACCATGTTTCAGTGCGGAACTAATGCGTCTCACGCACTGAGGCATGTACACCAAAGTGCACTGTTTGAGATCCAGCCATTTCTCTTTCACCTCGGCATCAGCCTCATACGCGTAGCCTACGTGTGAACTTGAAGTACTTATGTGTTTGAGCTTGTGATGATTATTCAACATTTCTGACACCTCGAATGAGCTACACAAGTAGCGTCTTGATTCCAAAGCACAAATCTGAAGCTCTTTCTTACACGTATTGATAACCTACGTATTGATTTGCTGAGATCCATACAGACAAGCACAAACAAACTCTTATGGCAATTGTCAATGTGTGTGTGAAAAGCACAAAACAATCTAATTGTGTGTGTCTGTCTTTCTGTCAGATGGAAAATCCATTCTTGTCCCTGGGCTTCACCTTGAAGTATCAACTCAGCCAGGTATGTTCATGCATTAATTCTCTCTCACACACACACACACACACACACACACACACACACACACACACACACACACACACACACACACACTGAGCTGGTGATGATTATTCAACATTTCTGACACCTCGAATGAGCTACTGAAGTAGCACCTGATTACCAAGCTAAAATCTGAAGCTCTCTGACACACACACACACACACACACACACACACACACACACACACACACACACACACACACACACACACACACACACACACACACACACACACACACACACACACCTGCTTGTGTTAAAACTAATTAGAGTTCTTGCTGTGTGTTTGTGCAGCAGATGGTCTGCAGCAGTGGCCTGGGCGTGCCTCACCTTGGAGTAGCAACTGATCTGTAAGTACACACACACACACACGTTTTTTAATTTTCACACAGACACGCACGCACACATGCGTTTGTTCATTTTCTTTCAAACATACACACCCTCTGAGCTGGTGATGATACTGTAACCTTTCTGACACCTCTTCTGAGTTGCTCTAGCAGCACCTGATTGGCAATCACACATCTGAAGCTCTTACATATCCAGTATGTGTGCAGGTAGTGATGCATACAAAACCTGCGCACCAACTTCTGTGTGTGTCTGTGTGTCTGTGTGTCTGTGTGTCTGTGTGTCTGTGTGTGTTTCCAGCTAGTGTGGACCCTGGTGTGGATGTCACACAACCAGGTACGTACAGTATACATACATACATACATGTAATTTATTCTCTCTCTCTCTCTCTCTCTCTCTCTCTCTCTCTCTCTCTCTCTCTCTCTCTCTCTCTCTCTCTCTCTCTCTCTCTCTCTCTCTCTCTCTCTCTCTCTCTCTCTCTGAGCTGGTGATGATACTGTAACCTTTCTGACACCTCTTCTGAGCTGCTCTAGCAGCACCTGATTGGCTATCACACATCTGAAGCTCTTAGATATACACATGCATGTAACATGGTTCCCACTGCTCATGGAATTTCCTGGAATATCATGGAAATTGTTTTCAGTCATGGAATTGGAGTATTTTCCATTTACAGTCAAGGACTGTCATTGGATTTTTAGTCATGTCTAAAATAATTTCATTTGAAAGACTGATAAGCTCACAAATTGATGACCGTTCCACAGTCTTATCAATATGTTGGGTATGGAAAGGTCATGTAAAGTTTGTTGGGGTTTTTTGGTCAGGAAAAGTCATGGAGTTTTATGTCTGGTTTGGAGTGGGAACCCTGATGCAATAACTAGCACTGCAGTGGGATGCATTCAAATACTTGCACACCGACTCCAGTTGTTAACGATACTGTTTGTTAATCGTGCGTGTGTGTCCGTGTCCAGATGGAGCAGCTAGTGTGGATGTCACCTTGGAGAAACTCAACCCAGGTACAGTCTCTCGCTCTCTCTCTCGCTCTCTCTTTCTCTCTCAGCTGGTGATGATTATTTTACATTTCTGACACCTCGAATGAGCTACACAAGTAGCACCTGATTACCAAGCTAAAATCTGAAGCTCTTACACACTTAATACACACACTGAAGCTCATGCGTACTAGCTACTGAGGTGCTGTTTGTTTCACTAGTGTTTAACTTGTGTGTCCAGGTGGAGCAGCTAGTTTTGGACCCTGGTGTGGACGTCACCAAAGAGTAGGAACTCCAGGTTTGTACATATTCATTAATTTACAAACACACACACACACACACACACACACACACACACACACACTGAGCTTGTGATTATTTTACATTTCTGACACCTCGAATGAGCTACTGAAGTAGCACTTGATTACCAAGCTAAAATCTGAAGCTCTTACACTTCATACACACACTCGCGCACCTACTTTACTGAAGCTCACACATGCCCTTCTGAGAGTCTTGTCTGTCATTGGTGTTCTACTTGTAGATCTGAGATCTGATTGGCTGGTTTTGTCTTTCTGTCACAGGAGGAGACTGCTGATTGGTCTTCTGGCATCACGTCTGCAGGAAGTCACTGCTCATTGGTTGTAGTGGCTTGAAGACATGACTTAAGTACGTATACAGACACACACACACACACACACACAGACACACTCTGAGCTGGTGATGATTATTTTATATTTCTGACACCTCGAATGAGCTACACAAGTAGCACCTGATTCTAAAGCACAAATCTGAAGCTCTTAACACTGTTACACACACACGCGTAACCAAACAGCTGATGACAAGCGTTTGATAAGCACTTGGCATTCAAATCGTTTTTGGAGGAGAAAAAAAGCAGCACACGCACGCACACACCTGAAACAAACTTATACCTGCACCCTTTCCTAAGAAATGCTATATTTCATGGTGATCTGATGGTGATGTTGCCTTCCTGTTACAGGTCGCAGCATATTGGGCGGTGGTCACCATGGCTACAGGAGGAGAGAAAGCTGATTGGCCAGTGGCAGAAGCAGCTCAGGTATGTACAGACACGCACGCGCGCACACTCACGCGCACACACACACACACACACACACACACACACACACACACACACACACACACACACACACACACTGAGCTTGTGATGATTATTTTACATTTCTGACACCTCGAATGAGCTACTGAAGTAGCACCTGATTACCAAGCTAAAATCTGAAGCTCTTACACACTTAATACACACACACACACACACACACACCTGATTGAAGTTATGAAGTTCTTGTACACATGGGCCACTGAGACTCTTGTCTGTCATTAGTGTTTTGCTTTGAGATCTGATTGGCTGGTTTTGTTTTTGTGTTACAGGAGGAGACTGCTGATTGGTCTGCTGTCATCACGGCTACAGGAAGTCACTACTCATTGGTTGCCGTGGCTTGAAGACATGACTCGAGTACGTTTACATGCGCGCGCAGCTACACACACTGAGCTTGTGATGATTATTTAACATTTCTGACACCTCGAATGATCTACACAAGTAGCACCTGATTCTAAAGCACAAATCTGAAGCTCTCTGACACACATTAGCACACACTTGCCTTTACGGCAGTCGTTCCTGAACCCGGCTGCGATACTGCCCCCTTTTGGGCCCCCTTGAATATTTACCCAATCACTGATGGCGTTTTTCTTCTGCTACAGAAACAGGAGGAGACTTCTGCCCATTGGTCAGTGCACATCGTGGCTACAGGAAGTGACTGCCGATTGGTCGACTGAAAGAGGACGAAAGTGCTATGTGGGGGGACTTCTGGTGTGCTGCTGTTACCTGTGTTACCATGGTAGTGTTGTGGAGATCCTGGATCCATGTGATGTCATGTGAATGCTCCTTTAGGAGACCTGTGACGAAGAATCGTGCAAGAGAGAAAGATATCCCAAACTCTGCCCATCCAATGCAATGGAGTTTGCTCACATTCTGTCTCCTAAGGGGGCGTTGTCCCCTCTGAGGCTGTCCTCATGTTTTAGCGTATGTATTGCATGCTAGTGCATTTGGCGCGTTGGTGCGACGCCTTTTGAAGTTAACACGTGCTCCTCAGGAGCAACGGTAAAGCGTTTTCATGCACTTTTGGCACCTGACGAGGTTTGCACAGTTTTCCCGCCGTGTCTGCGATTTTCTTTTGCCACAGGGCATTTCTGTTGCTAAACGCAAATATGCTTTACTGTGCCCTAACCAAAACCATTCCTAAAACTAACCTGTCAGTAAAGTCATGTTTCTGCTGTTTTACTATTGCCGAGAACAGCAACATTTGGCAAATTTCTAGCTAAATTGTGCCTAAACCAAAACCATCCCCAAATCGAACCCGTCGTGGAGCACGCCTTAACTTGCAAAGGCATGTTGGACACACGCGATAGTGTTGCTTTTTGTGGCGTTTGCACAAGTGCGCTACCGCCATCTACAGCACTAAGGGAACTCAACCGACACCACATGGATACCGGAAAGGAACGAGACTGAAGTATCTTTCTCTCTTATACGATTCTTTGCCTGCAGTTAGGAGACCTTTGGAGGCTTTAGGTTGAGAATAAATTGGCACTGTAGATGGTAGCAGCGCACATCTTCTGCAAGCCAAATGCCACAGAAAGAGAAGAATGGGACAGCGCCCCCTTAGGAGACCGAACCTCAGCACGCTCCTTTGCATTGGGTGAGCCTTTGGTAGCCTAGACGCAGGACTCGAGACTGAAGTTTTGTTGCCTACAACTGAACTGTAAACATTATGATCAGTTGAACTCTTATTGTCAGCAAGTGTGATGTTCAGTTGAACCCTTGACTGAACTTCACCGCTGTTTTGCCGGCTATATATCACTACTGTACACTGTATATGCATTGACTTCAATGCTGAAGTGTAAACTTCACTACTGTATTATTATGTATGTGTAGTGCAAGTCATTTGCTGGATCTCAAAAGGCACACTTGTGCACTTCGGCACTATGTTTCAGTGCGTAACTAATACGCCATACACACTGAAACATGAACACTGAAGTGCACAAGTGCATCATGTGAGATCCAGCAATTGTTTGTGTTTTTCGACAAAAGGTCCATTCTCAGAGACTCGTCACATCCAGGACACAATCTGTTTGTTTTTACTGCTGCCATCTGGCAGTAGATACAGGTCCTTGAAAACCAGGAAAAATAGACTGAAAAACAGCTTTTACCCAGCGGCTATTACTGCACTAAATTATCTTAAACTGTCTTATACATACTTTTCTAACTTTTTTTATATGCACAATTTTATTGCTTAAACAAGGAAAGCTCAATTTCGTTCTCGTTACAATGACAAATGAGGCGTTCTATGCTGTTGTACATGCATGTGCTTCATGCAGTGTGTATGCGTAGCTGTGTACTACCCCAATTTAAGTCTTCAATACATGGCATAATGACGTACTCATGACATTACTACCATTATTAACTTAACTGTTGTTCACTGTACACTTCTGAACCATTGTGTTAAATAAAATGGGATTGTTGCTTCAGAAACATGCTCGTTTTTGCTCGTGTTTCTCTTGGATAGGAGTTTGATGTAGGCAGATTTTAGTTTCCAAAGCCAACACTACAGAATTGTGTGTAATAATTTGTGACTGCTGTTTGTGGGAAGAACTTGTTTTGATATTTTAAAATTGCCTTCAAGACTAGCCAGGCAGCTGTGCCCTAATGGTTCGGGAGGTGATCTTAAGATCAGAGGGTTGCCTGTTCAAATCCCACCCTGACGTCTCCCTTCACGTCCATCCATGGCTCCATGGCCACGTTGCTCCAGGGACTGTAACCAATAACCTGTACCTAAGTAACTTGCTTTGGCGAAAGCAAGAGCTAAGTATAATGAAATGTATACCACTAGGGGTGGTACATGAGCACACTGCAAGGGCAACTGGTAATTAAGAAATGAATGGTGAATAGTCATGTTGGGATGGAGGAGAGGAGACTAAGAGGTTTGACAGAAGTGAGTGGAAGGTTGTGCAAGTTTTTTTGTCTTTATTCAAGGGTCATTTTTAATTATTGTGAGGCCATTTCCTTCAGATTCTCTATGGCATTTTGACAATTGTTCTCAGCTTCTCTTATTTTTCATATTGAAAGTTATGCTAAACCCATTGCCTTTATCTGCTGAGCTGAAGAGTGTTAGAGTGGCTATTGGGTCTGTGAAAGCCAGTTAAAATAGCCTGGTGCGCTCTCTCTCACACACACTAGGTTTTTTTCCACCTTTTGTATTAAGTCAACAGTGTTTTTTTTAGGTTGGCCTTACCTGCAGATGTGAAAAGCAAGACCAGAGATTCTTAAAGTATAGAGATATGCCAACATAATAGGTTTCTATGGGCACCTAACATGACCAGGTTCCGGTCTGCCTAAAGGGGCGTGTCATAATGCTCCTAGCATTGAATAGAACAGTCCTCAGGTCTGCCTAAAGGGGGATTTCCCCCCCCCAATAATAGAACCCGGAAACAATGGGCCAATGGAACCTCTCTCTCTACTCTCTCTGGCAAGACTGTTGAGGATGGAGTTGCTGGTTAGGAGGTTCTCGTGAGGCATGGAGCTGCCCTGGTCCCGATGCTGACTGTCCATCACCACCATGTGGATCATCAACGCCATTATGACGCTGAGCAGGAACAACTTCTTCCCTCTGCATCCACACATCCACACGCATACGCGCACACACACGACAGGAGAGATACAGGGTATATGCCACATTAAAGAAAATCACACCCATCACTTAAAGGGGTATGCCACTATTTTGGGGCTTAATACAGTTAAAATCGTTGGCCAGGGTTTATAAAGGTGGTAAAGTGTCTTACTTTTCATGTAAGCCGTTGTCTTGCTTTAAGACAAGTTAAAAGAGGGAGTATGTCGCTAAGCTAGTGAAAGTCAATGGATCCGTGTAGCATGTAGCAATGCTACATGGATGCATTGACTTTCACTAGCTTAGCGACATACTCCCTCTTTTAACTTGTCTTAAAGCAAGACAACGCTTCACATGAAAATTAAGACACTTTACCACCTTTATAAACCCCAGCCAACGATTTTAACTGTATTAAGCCCCAAAATAGTGGCATACCCCTTTAAATGCAAAAAATCTGGTTGAACAACAGATACGACACTGCCGACCTGTGGGGTCACCGTGCAACTGTGGCCTAATGTACATCCAGGCCCGCTGCTAAGATTTTGGAGGCCCCCCTCATAATTGAATAATAATAAAATAATAATCTACTAAGTAATATATAGAAGTTTTGTAATAATGTAATTCAATATTTTTTTCGTGACGTTTTTTAGTCAATCTCAATTTAATAAGCCCCAATTTGGGGGCAAAGTGGTTGGTGCCCCAAGCATTCTGCATCCTCTGCTTGTGGCCCTGTGTACATCCTCTGTTTGTTCATGAGTGCTGAAGCTTTGAATATTCTTCTATAGGGCCTACATGATCTCTGCCATAAAGACATTCAAATGATGGCTCAGTTCAAACAGACGTGCGCAACACAGCACAGGAAGAAATTGCAGGCCCATATGAAATAGCCTACTTATTGGCCCAGACAGTGGCCCTCATTTATCAAACTTGCGTAGAAACCATCGCAGAAATGAGCGCAGATCTTGTCGTACGACGAGGCTCACGTGAGATTTACTAAACATGTGTACCTCTCCAATCTCATCTCATCATCTCATAAGAGCGAGCGGCTGTTGATAAATCCAGCGTCTGAAAACCATCGTAATTAGAATAATCACACCTTCTCTAAACTGGCGGGAAGGAGACCGCACCCCTGAGTTTGCGACATGGAGAGACGCAAACCGGCTAAAACATCCACATTTCTGGTTGATTGACAGCTTGAAATTAGGCTTTACGCGAGGTAGACAACAAAATAACACGTGGAAATAATCAACAGCAGTAGTCAACACTGTTTCGGTTCTCAATATGGAAGGGGTAGAGATTGATTTCCAAATAATGATGGTTAGCCCACAATGAAATGTTTGATTGACTACAGTAGACATAATGAAGATATTTTTTAATGAATATTATTTAAATATATGAAAATTAAATATGATGATCTTTTGTAAACGAGGTCAAGAAAAGGGTCCTACGTGAAACTGGCCAACAAACAGTGCCCAAACAATTGGTTGGGGAAGGAGAGTTGTACATGTCCAGTGCGCTATCCTTCTCGCGCTCATGTGCGTCCTGCTTCTCCAGCGCTCCAGTCCTTCGACCGGATAGCCCTTTTACCACCTATGGAGTGGACACCAATAAAATGTTATAGGACACACACATGGTGTAGTATATATTGGGATAGTAGTTGTGTGCGATCAAACGTTGAAACTCAACCGGGAGATTATTAGGCTATCTGTAGGTTATTGATTGATGTGCGCATGAACTCCCAGCTGTTAAAAAGAACGGACGTCGGTCATTCATCCCACGACTGAAGGCACATTACGCGGCTGTAGGCCTATATTGCACAAATATTCACACATCACGTCAAATCACAAATTAGAAGTCTCTTGTTCCTATGCCAAATTAACGCAGCGCTCTCACCCAGATAGCAAAAATGTTCTGGGCTTTTTATGGCCCAGAAACCTTGGTTCTTCCTGGCAATATGCCACAATATGCAGGGGTTACTCCCGGGCCTAAAACGGCCCACAAGATTTTGCCGGAATCATGCCAGAAAGCAGCCAGTAGAATGCCAAGAACGTTCGACAGAGTGCCGGCACCTTACCAAATGTTTGCCAGAAGACCCAGAAATGGCCCATGAGCCTACCACAAGATTGCCAGAACCCTACCGATTAAAACCCATAAATATGCCGGAATGTATTTAACCTTCCCAATAATAATAATAATAAAGAATAAAACCCACAAAAAATCATGCAAATTGGCCATTTATTATCTTTAGTAGGCTACAACATTCATCCATTCAATAGATTTTGGAAATTGAAAATGTATGACATTTTAAACAAGAATTTTCAGAAAAGAAAACAAAATGATCAAAATGCATTTTTTTAAACTCACAGCCTTTCTTAAAATATCCCTTCATATGTTTAAAATGGAATTTTCCAAAAAAAACAAACCAAATGATAAACACGTTTCTTAACATATCCCTTTGAGTTATTAAAAAAAAAGTTCAGAAAATAAACAAAATAATAAACATTTTGTAACGCATAAACCTTTAAGATATCGGTGAGAAAAACAGTGCAGTCGCACATTGTATTTTCTTCTGTGAACATGTGTTAATCATATAGACAAACATGTAAAATACATACAATCAGGGTGCGGTTTGTAGGGGGATTGTCCCCTCTTCTGGTTTTGATATTGTCACTTTTTCCACATGATTTTAATCATAGTTTAATGTAACTCCATTGATATTGTTGACATCTGAAACACATCCCCCTTTCTGGTTTTCTGACAAATCGCACCCGGCATACAATATAAAAAGTTGAGTCCTTTCCTGAGACGTTCTGCAGTCAGGGAGCTCCTGAGACATTTGACCCACAGGTACCAAACATACTTTTTAAGGCGACATCTTTGTCATGATGTGTTAATTCAGCACTGTGGCATAAATCATCTCAATTACAAAATACATCAAAGTGAAGCGAATGGGTATACAAGAGTCTGACTATCAACATTTTAAAATATCTTCCCACAACAAAGTTCCTCAAAATTGACAAAGGTGTTCCTCCAAAAAATGGATGCAGTCAAGCCACCGATGCAGCCTTTTCGATCTTGGCTACTTTGAGCATGTGTGTGTGTGTCTGACCTAGTTCACAGTCCAGTGTGTTTGTGTGTGTACCGTAGCATGCATGCGTGCAGGTATTTGTTGCTGCTTGGGATGCCATTGTGGTTCGGATGAAGGCACACCACACCTGGGGAGAAAGTCAATGCTGAAGGACAGGACTCGCGTAGGTGGGGCACGATGGTGGAATCATTGCCGTGTGTATCGATTCAGATTATTTGCCAACATCACCAGAGACTCATCTTGTTGGAGAGTGCGTGTATGTGTGTGCACGTGCGCCTGTGTCTATGTGCATGTTTATATGCTGGTGTGTGTGTGTGTGTGTGTGTGTGTGTCTGTGTGTGCTGGGCATAAAAAAGGGCAAATGTCTGACATTCCGTTCTTGGTCTGTGCTTCTCTTCCTCACCCCATCTCAGTCTGCTGCCAGGTACAGCCACCTCTTCGTACGATTTTCCACCTCCTAGTGGGTGGCCTGGATGCATCTCTCTATTTCTCCAAAAAGTAAAGATACAAAAATGGCATTGAATCAGCAAATTTCAATGATCATTTCACCTGCAACAACATTCTTAAACTAAATTGAGATTTGTAAATACAGTTCATTTTTTCATGGGACAACAATTAATACATTTCACTTTGACACATTGAATAGTAGCCAGCGTACAACAATATAACTACTTCAATTCAACTTCAGAATGCATCCATGTAAATCAACTTACTGCTTGAGGATGTCTGTCTGGCACCAAGACGAAAGCCCCCCTTTTGGTCCCTGGCTGGAACGTGGCACATGGACTGACCTGTAACGAGAGTGAGATATTTAAGTCCTGTTCTACATATACACAGGGTTAAAAAGTTCAGTATTATGCAAATTATATTATTTCACTGATATACCTAAATAATCAAGAAAAACTAAACAAAAAATTGGCATAAGTTTGTTTGTAGCACATGCACACTCAGAAAGATGGGCGGGCGGGCACGCGCACACACACATTTGATTTTTTATGGACTGACCTTATACGAGATTGGTAATCAAATGCTTGTGTTCTATTTAAAGACAATTCACATGATTTCCTTTATTTGATGTAGAAGATCAACTTACTGTTTGAGGATCTCTGTTGATCCATGTCACTGGAAATTCCTCTCGGGCCCCTGGCCTGAAGACGTGGGCTCATGGACTGACCTGTGACAAGAGCAATAGTCAAATGTTTGGGTCATTCTAGGTATAGGGGTCTGTTAAGTCCAGGCAGGATTCACTTTCACTGTCCAGTCTGCTCCTACAGTTATACACAGGGCTGTTAATTAACTTTTTTCTCCACCAGCCAAAATGGCAAGAATTTTACTATTAAAACACACACTTAATAATGACTCAAAGTGGCTAGTTGGTATTTTCTACATATGGCTAAAAAAATCAACTGTTCACTGGGAATGTTGATCATGGAGGAGTGCTGTTTCACTTTTTGTCCTCATAAGCAGGTGCACTTTGGCTCAAGGAAATAAAGTTGCTCAGAATTATGGTCAGACTTAGCTCCAGTGACTGTTGATAAGCCCTGCCAAAGATTCCAAGGCACACTGATGGTGAATTTAAAAAGCCTTTAATTAAACCCTTTAAGGCCTTATCACTAGCTGGAGCCAATTCTGACCATAATGTTAAGTCCTTTTTATGCATACAATAGACACCTTTATATTGCATCATTTTCTTATGTAAATCAACTTACTGCTTGAGGATCGCCGTCTTTCCTCATGTTGTAGAGCCTCCTCTTTGGTCCCTGTCCCTCACCCGTGTTAGTGAGCTGATGGACTCTCCTGTGACAAGAGTACATGGACTATTTTATTGCAAATCTGACATTACCTCGTGCATGTGTAATAATAAGGGCAGCTACTTTGTGTCCTCAAAGATATATCACACGTATGTCACAAACTGCCCTCTTTCGTCTGATAACGACCTAAGAAACTGGTGGCTATATTGCATCGGTAAAGCGATGTGGACTCGAGAATAGCACTAGAACTAGAGCTCAGGGTAAAGCAATAATCCGTGACCTGACATTAGTCATCATGTTCTCAACGAAGTGGGTGGCTATTAACCCTTTCATGCACGGTGTCCACATACGTGGACAGTAATTCTAACCCCACTTTAGATAGGTAAATAGTGGTTATTTTTTTCCAAATTGTATATGGGAAGTACCATGAGGTTCATTACAATACTTTAACAGCAATTATAACTTTTTGCACTAAATATTAAGTGTTTGATGACATCATCAATCTAAGAAATCCACCGATGTGAATTATGACCATAACAAGCATGTTTATATCTGAAAATCAACCACACCAAAGGGCAATTTCAGGTTTTAAAAAATATTATGATGTTTAGTACAGTTCACTTGAGAAGTCTATGTTGTTAAAATCCAAATTTACAATAAAGGTAGGTTTTTATACAATATAAAGCTACTGTCCACATATGTGGACGTTGCGCATCAAGGGAGTCTAATGATAAACATATTATTTATGATTACCGTGAGAATATTCTGCTCATTTTGGGCAAATACTTAATGTTATGAGCATTTATAATGATTATAGTGTGAAAATAAATTATTTTTAACATGTTAAACACATTTTAACACTTTTAATTTAATAAATTCAAGAAAAACTACCTAAAATTAGTGTTTCACGCACGTGTCTATAGGCATATTTCGGGTTTCTTTCACCACAAAATGACACAAATGATGTAGGAATGAGCCAGAATACATGCTGAATCAAATACAGATCTGTCTTCATCAGAATTGAAGTTTTTTTCCACATGCAACAAGGTTTCCCCACAAATCTTGCCATAGCTGTGTATGTAAATATTGCTAAATTGACAGTTTTTTTTTCTCTTTTTTCATCCTTGTTCGTTAAATACTGTAATATATAATGTGTAAGTGTCATATAATGTTGTAATATTACATATAGTAACATGGAAAGTAAGTAAAATAACTTGCATTTATAATAGGAGGTCTATTTAACACTATTTTTTCACAGAAAATACTTGAACATGCTGATGAATGACTACAAAACGCATGTGTCTGGAGGCAAATTTCATATTACCTTTCATATAGGGACAACATAAATGATGTAGGATTGAGCTAGAATCCATGCTGAATCAAATACAGATGTGTCTTCATCAGAATTTAAGGGTTTTTTCCACATACAACAAGGTTTCCCCACAAATCTTGCCATAGCTGTGTATGTAAATATTGCTAAATTGACAGTTTTTTTTTCTCTTTGTTTCATCTTTGTTCCTTAAATAGTGTAATGTATAATGCATAAGTGTCATATAATGTTGTAATATGACACAAGGTAACATGGAAAGTAAGTAAATTAACTTACATTTATAATAGGGGGTCTATTTAACACTATTTTTTACAGAAAATACTTGAAAATGCTGATGAATGACTACAGAATGCATGTGTCTGGAGGCAAATTTCATATTACCTTTCATATAGGGACAACATAAATGATGTAGGATTGAGCTAGAATCCATGCTGAATCAAATACAGATGTGTCTTCATCAGAATTTAAGGTTTTTTCCACATGCAACAAGGTTTCCCCACAAATCTTGCCATAGCTGTGTATGTAAATATTGCTAAATTGACAGGTTTTTTTCCTCTTTGTTTCATCTTTGTTCCTTAAATAGTGTAAAGTATAATGCATAAGTGTCATATAATGTTGTAATATGACACAAGGTAACATGGAAAGTAAGTAAATTAACTTACATTTATAATAGGGGGTCTATTTAACACTATTTTTTTTTTACAGAAAATACTTGAAAATGCTGATGAATGACTACAGAACGCATGTGTCTGGAGGCAAATTTCACATTACCTTTTATACAGGGACAACATAAATGATGTAAGATTGAGCTAGAGTACATGCTGAATCAAACTGAGCTTTTTGTTCACCAGCATTGGCTGTCTTCTTGCATGCAATAAGAATTTCCCACATATTTTTCTATGACCGCCTATATAAACAATGCTATTTTTATATATATGTTTTTGTTGTTGGTTAATTACAGTGATATATGGTGTTAAAGTGTTATATTGTGTTGTTATATAGCATAAAACACCATAAAAATGAATAAAACAGCTTAATTTGAACTTGAAATACAGTATAGGCCTATATAACTTTTCACTCCTTTGATGCGCAGTGTCCACATATGTGGACAGTAAAATAACTTCCACATCAAAAGAGATTTTTGAAAAATTCCAAAAGATTCTTCATATTAGCTCCATTATGAGTGAGAAAATCAATATATAAAAAATCTTGCACATTTTTTTCATGGTGTCTGCATGAAAGGGTTAACGTCAGCAGGCATCTGAAATCTAGTCAAACGTGCTGTCTCAAGCCCGTAAGATATGTTATGACCAAAGGCCATGATAGCACACCAACGGTAAATTGAGAATAACATACGGTAGTCTTGGCATATCAGTCATCTAGCTCTAAACACTGACGTTTGCCGAATGTCCAAAAAGGATTAAGCTTAGCTGCCATCTATGCTAGCAAGGGTCGCTAGCTTGTCCTCCAAACCAGTTAAAAGCCATGACATGACATAACATGAATTCATACGTACTGAAACGCCTGTCAAGAGACCTAATGGCACTTAGTCATGAACAAACATCTGAAATACCGTAGGCTAGATGTTAGCTATCTCCAAAGGAAAATTACCTCAAGAAATGTTGCCTCAGCTTGTAGCACAGGTAAACACAACAAAGAACAGTGAGTAGGCCTACAGTGTAGCCTAGTTATTAGGCAAAAGTATAACAATCGTTTTACTTACCTCAATGCAAATTTACACAGCACAATATCCTAGTTCAGTAGTAGATCGAGTCCAGGTTCGTTACTAGACTACTACTGTCCCGCCGAAAAGATTCCCAGGATGAAGTCGGTCTCACCTAAATGAGCATGCGTGTCAACCGTCTCCGTAGGGCAGGGCCGCTGTCATCTTTGCCTGGGCCCTAGGTTTTAAAAAAAGCCCCCCCACCCGAACAAAATGTTTTCTGGTAATATTCCAACTTGCCGGGAAAGAACCATAAAGTATCTGTAGCTCCGCCCTCCTGCACCACCGATTTTGTTATTTGGGTGGCATTCCAGTGAAAAGCCAGAATATCTCTGGCATTATTCCCACGTTGCCATTAATTTGCCGGAATCAACTGAAATCGTACATTCCCCAGACAAATGCCAGAAAGATCCAGAAAGATGCCGGAGGGTTTTGCTATCTGAAGGCTGCACCAATTCAAACAGGTAGACGTTGGCTTATAGCCAAAATATACAATGTAAAAACATTTTGTAATTATGTAGGCCACATATTTATGATAATGAGTTGTTGCGCTACAACTGCTGCTCAAGTTGGTGATCATAGTCATCTCAAGTCCAACTTGAAAACGGCGTGCACCGTCTGAGAGCAGTCGTAGGATTTCATCTTTCCTGCGCTTACGATGAGATTTGATAAATACCAACTGGTCGTAGAAAAAGAACGTACGCACGACGTACGTATGATTCTCGTCGTACGCTGCTTTGATAAATGAGGGCCAATGTGTTTAGGGGTAGGCTAGCCTAGGCTTCAATACCACATCATTTCATGATCACTTGAGGTACAAGCAATCAAAACGTCCGACTGTCATTTGAAAGGGATGCCATAGGCCTATAGGCCATATAGACATATAGGCTATTATTCAAACGAGTAGCAAACCCTCGTGATTATTGTAAAGTTATGACTTGTAGAATAAAGGGATAAACCGTGTTCTCAGTCGGAGTCTTTATTTACGTGGCTTCATAGTTTGCCTGTTACACTTGTTCTGGTGTCTTGCGTACAGTTCATGTATTACAGTGCCGTAACCACCACACTGCCACCCAGTGGTCATATGATATCATTACATCCTCCTTTCTCTGAGGTTATTCAACAAGTTAATAAAATGGGCCAACAGCCGTTACACAACTAGACATGGATGCTTAACCCACATCATTCCGAAGTATCATGAAAAATTGACAACTAACATACATCAACTTAACATTTCATAACATCCCCCTTTCTCCAACATTAATCAATAGAGTGAAATAGAAGTGAACTCGGTGGTCTCATCCGGACTGGACCTGTAAGTGAAACAGTAATCATACAGTAGGCATATTCAGAAATAGAAGTGAACTCAGTGGTCTAATCCGGACTGGACCTGTAAGCGAAACAGTCATCTCATACAGTAGGCATATTCAGAAATGCTTTTACTTTTTTTTTTTTCTTTCAGGTATGGACGGTAAGTAATGTTAGTTAATAATAAACCCATCTGTAACTGTAACAACAAAGGTAAGTTATGCATATGCAATAAAAAGGATATAATCTTGATTCAAGTCCTTTCACAAGTCCATCAGCACTCTTGATCTCTTAGATCTGCTGGACCTGCGGCAGACAGGTGCATCTGTCTCTGGTGTAGGTGTCTGCTGCTCTCCAAACTGGTGTGTGTTGGGAAAGTTCTCAAATGTCTCTTTTGTTCTGAGCAGGCACCTGCGATTCCTTCGGAGTACCTGCCCGTCCTCCGTTTTCACTGCATACGACCTTGGGCCCACCTCTTTGAGCACCACTGCTTTTCTGCTCCATGAGTGGGGCTCCTCGATTCTGACCACGTCGTGTTCTGAGAGGGGTTCGAGACGTCTGGCTGTCTTGTCGTGATGCTTTTTCTGTGCCCATTTCAACTGCATGTGCTTTTGTTTGGGCACAGTGTTTTTCTTTCTTGGCATTTGTGGCAGCGTATTGCGCAGTTTGCGGTTCATGAGAAGTTCTGCGGGGGATGCTCCACATGCCAGAGGAGAAGACCGATAGGTCAACAGTGCCAGGTACGGGTCTGATTTAGTCTCTGCAGCCTTCTTTAGAAGTCTCTTAACGATCTCAACGCCTTTCTCTGCCTTTCCATTCGCCTTTGGATAGAGGGGGCTTGAGGTTGTGTGATGAAACCCATACTCCTCTGCAAATCTCTGAAACTCTTGGCTGCTATACTGTGGGCCGTTGTCACTGTGGACGACCAGTGGAATGCCATGTCTGCTAAATATGCTTTTCATGCGTGTGATAACAGCACTGGCAGATGTGCTGCTTAGCTGCACTGCTTCGGGATAGTTGGAGTGATAGTCTATCACTAAAAGAAAGTCTTTTCCATTTACGTGAAAGAGATCTGTTCCAACTTTTTGCCATGGCTCTGTTGGCATTTCGGGGATCAACATGGGCTCTTTGGCTTGCTTGTATCTGTGTTTTAGGCATGCCTCACACTTACTGGCCATTGTCTCGATGTCTCTGTTTATCCCTGGCCAATAGACAGCATCCCTGGCTCTTGCTCTGCATTTTTCTATGCCCAGATGCCCCTCATGGATTCTGTTCAGCATGTCTTCCCTCATAGATGCAGGGATGACGATCCTGTTCTGTCTTAGCAGTAGGCCATTTGACATGCTCAGCTCTGCCCTGATAGAACAGAATTGTGGAAGTGTCCCTTTTTTCCAACCCTTTTTGAGTTTTTCTGCCACTGCCTGCAGTGTTTCATCCTGCTCTGTTTCTTTTGCAATCTTCTTGAGCACCCTGTCCGACACTGGGAGGGAGGAGACAACTAAGTTAATGTGCCTTTCAACCTCTTGGGATGATTTTGTTTCTGTCTTTCTATCTGGCGTGACTGCTTGTGGCGGTACAGGTGCTCGGGACAGTGCGTCAGCTAAGACTATGTACTTTCCTGGTGATAGACTAAATCCATGTCATATCTTTGTAGCCTCACCATCATACGTTGGATCCTGGGAGACATGTCATTCAGATTCTTTTTGTAGATGGAGATTAGTGGTTGGTGATCTGTTTCACATGTGAATGTAGGCAGCCCATATATGTATCCATGAAATTTGTCACACCCAAACACTAATCCCAGTGTCTCTTTCTCAATTTGGGCATACCTCATTTCGGTTTCGGTCATTGATCTTGATGCATACGCGACTGGTCGCCAGTGGCCAGCGTCGTCCGCCTGGAGCAGCACGGCTCCCAATCCGTCTTTGGAGGCATCTGTGGAGAGTTTGATTTTGCGAGAGGGATCAAAGAAGGTAAGTACTGGTTCTTTAGTAAGTGTCTGTTTAAGCGCCTCCCACTCTTTGTCATGTCTGTCTGTCCACTCGAACCCTCTGTCTTTTTGCAGCAGCTCACGGATGGCTACTGTTTTTGCAGACAGATTTGGAATGAACTTGCCTAGGAAATTCACCATTCCCATTGCTCGTAGAACTCCCTTCTTGTCTGTGGGGGCTGGCATGGCGAGAATAGCCTGGACTTTGTTGTGATCTGGCTCTACGCCTTCCCCGGATAGCTTGTCACCCAGGAATGTTATCTCTCTGGCCCCAAACTGGCATTTGTTTTCATTTAATTTTAGCCCGCTAGACTGAATTCTTTTCAGGAGGGTCAGCAGCCTGTCATTATGCTGTTGTAGTGTTGCGCCCCATACAATTATATCATCGATGAAGACCCGGGTGCCCTCTAGTCCCTCAATGATTGTTTCCATCGCTCTATGGAAAATTTCGGGGGCTGACTTAATTCCAAATGGCAGTCTAAGAAAGCAGTATCTGCCAAATGGTGTGTTGAATGTGCAGTACTTGCTACTCTCAGGGTCTAGTTTCAGTTGCCAGAAGCCATGTCATGATCTCTTCTCTTGTTGGTATCTGGTAATGTTCTCTTTTAATGTTCTCATTGAGATCTTTGGGGTCTAAGCACACTCTTAACTCACCATTGGGTTTCTTTACACATGTAATGGAGTTCACCCAGTCCGTCGGCTCCTCGATGGGCTGAATGACTCCCAGACCCACCATTCTGTCCAGTTCCTTTTTCAGGCTGTCACGGAGTGGCGCTGGTACTCTCCGTGGTGCGTGTATGACTGGCTTGGCATCACTTTTCAGCTGGATCTTGTATGTGAAGGGCAGTGTTCCTTGCCCTTTAAACATCCCTGGAAACTGGCGCGCTATGTCTTTTGCTGTGTTCATGTTTGGCTCAATTTCACTGTTGAGCTGGAAGACTCTCTTCACTAGCCCCAGGTCCTCACATGCTCTGTCCCCCAGCAATGATTCGTGATCCTCTGGAACCACAACAAACATGAGGTGTTGTGCTTTGCCTTTCCCCTGTATTGTCAGCCGACACACCCCCTTGGTTTCAATTGGCTGGCCATTGTATGTTTTCAGTGGGACCGTGCGGGTCTGAATTTTTGGCTTCTCTGTCAGTGCTTTAAGGTCTTTTACACTTATTAGGTTGGCCTTTGCCCCTGTGTCCAGTCTGAACACTACTACGGCTCCATTGACTAACAGAGGTGCCACCCATTTATCTGGCTGCACCGCATTTACTGCCAACCCTTTCTGTTCTCCACTGCCAGACTGTGTTTCCTTTGCCCCATCACGGACCATGTACACAAATTCTTCATCACTGGGCTCACTGTCTTCATTCACTACATGGACATTACGGCCCTTCTCCTTTGACATACACATTCTGGCATAGTGGTTCAGCCCGTGACATTTGGAGCATGTTTTCCCAAAAGCTGGGCACTGTCTGGGCTTGTGCTGGCCTCCACATCGTGTGCAGGTAAATTCTCTGTCTCTAGTCCTATCTTCTCTGTCGCCGCTCCTCGGTATTTTTCCTTTGCCCCTAACGTCCCTGAAACGATCATTCCCGCGCCACTGTCCTTTGGAAACAACATCCACGTCCCCATGCATTTGCGCGGGCTGCTGGGCTATTGCTAGTTCTTTATCTTCGCCATCAAATTTTTCAGCATGTTGCTTAGTTAACTCCCTTGCCTG
This sequence comes from Engraulis encrasicolus, assembly GCF_034702125.1. Classification (NCBI taxonomy): domain Eukaryota; kingdom Metazoa; phylum Chordata; class Actinopteri; order Clupeiformes; family Engraulidae; genus Engraulis; species Engraulis encrasicolus. Next base: position 55,485,647 of record NC_085857.1, read on the forward strand.
GCATATTTGCACAGCATTCTCCAGTTTTAGGTCGGCTTCACTCAGCAACTTTTCCCTGACTTTCTTGTCACGTACCCCAAACACAATCTGATCACGTATCAATGAATCCTTCAATGCACCGAAGTTGCATGTTCTAGCTTTTAGCTTGAGGTCGGTGAGGAAAACATCGAACGTCTCCCCATCCCGTTGCATCCGAGATCTAAAGATGTACCTTTCGTAGGTCTCATTCTTTTTAGCCAGACAGTGATCATCAAACTTTTTCAGTACTACGTCTAACTTGTTCTTGTCTTCCCTGCCGGTAAAAGTAAACGTATTGTATACCTCTATTGCTTCCGTCCCTGCAAGAGTTAGCAACAGTGCTACTTTCCTCTTCTGAGCGGACTCCTCCACATCGATCGCTGCCAGGTACAGCTCAAACTGCTGTTTAAACGTCCTCCAGTTGGCATCAAGGTTCCCTGTAAGCTTCAGAGCCGCTGGTGGCTTTATTGCATCCATTCCTGGTACCATGTAAAGTTATGACTTGTAGAATAAAGGGATAAACCGTGTTCTCAGTCGGAGTCTTTATTTACGTGGCTTCATGGTTTGCCTGTTACACTTGTTCTGGTGTCTTGCGTACAGTTCATGTATTACAGTGCCGTAACCACCACACTGCCACCCAGTGGTCATATGATATCATTACAATTGGGTATAATACGAGATTTCGTAATCACTTGGTGACACGGCGAACTTTATCAAATAGGCTATAAAAGCAAGCAATCACAATCCGTGTTTCGTTTCAAAGCGATTTCAAAATGTTTTTGAAGGCGGCGGCAACTGTGTTCAATGACTGTTTTCAAAAGGGGCCCCCTCTATAAAAGACAAACTGGTCAAAAGTTACTTGCCAGACAGGAAAGAGAAAACATGGATACAAAAAGACCTCTACGGGACCTATAAGTGTGGATCATGTAAACACTGTGAGGGTATCATCCAGAGCAAAACCTTTTTAGATTTGAGAACAAAAAAGGAATACAAAACAAATGATTTTATTAACTGTAACTCTGAATATGTTGTTTACCGTTTGCTGTGTCCTTGTGGATGTTTTTATGTGGGGAGAACAAAGAGGAAATTAAAAGCACGTTTCTCAGAACACAAATATGCAATCAAGACAAACAATGAGGATTATCCAATGGCCAAACATTATAGAGAAATTCATCAGAGTGACCCATCATCTTTAAAAGTACAGGGGATTGAAGTGATCAAGAAAACTGTACGGGGTGGGGACAGATTGAAAAGGTTGCTACAGAGAGAAACCTTTTGGATCTGGAGCTTCAAGGCAATGGAGCATCCAGGTCTTAATGAGGAAATGGACTACAGACCTTTTTAGATGCGTCCCACGCATCTCTATAAGAGGCTTTGGTGTCCGTCCGTCCGTCCGTCCGTCCGTCCCTCCGTCCGTCCGTCCGCCCTCCCGTGATGTGTTTCCCTCCCGTGATGCGTTTCTGAATTGTGATTCCCTCCTGTGATTCCCTCTTGTGTCCACAAGGTGGCAGTCGCTCAGTTTTGGCCTGGAGCTCATGCGTGCAAACCAACCGTGCTCTTTGCCAGTGAGAAAAACATGGCGGCACTTCCTGTTGATTTTCACATGAAAGTTTTGCTTAATTTAAAGTCCCTAAGCGACTATAAATGTTGTGGCTTCCATATATTGATGTAAAAGTGCCCCACGAAGAAATGAAGCACAACAAAGTTACTCCACATTACCATTTGACCACTCGTTTTTCTATGCTAACAGGGTAGCTAATGTAGCATTGTAAATGATCCAGGGAGAAAGGGGGAAATGTTGTGATTTCAGTCCGCCTGAGGCAACGATTTTCGTGGGGAAGATGACCTGCATCTCGGTGGCATTGAACCACGCCCCCGTGCCTTATTTGGCTCGCTCAGCACGTGCGTCCTCAGTCCAATCGCAATGCTTTATTTTCCCCAGACGTTTAATCGCATTTAAGTGAAAGTGCCATGTATACACATCGCAAAATAACTCTTAATCCGATCTATTTAAATCGCATTTATTAAATCGGACTTAAAAACATCATGTACACGTAGCCAATGTCTCATTGATTAGTTTATGGAACTTACGGTTTGTCTGTTACGGTCCACGAAGACAATATCCACGTGAAAACGCAAACGCCTGCAAACCACTGTTTTGACAGAAATACAGTTCACCTGTCGCCTACTCTGTTTTCTTCCCAAAGCGGCATTTAAAAGTATTCCATGAAATCCAACATCAACGTCACTTCAAATAGGTGACAGCATCATGCTCACACATGAAATAACACTTCAGTGAGGGGGGGACATCACTGCTCTCATATTAAAGTGAAAAGAGAATTTCACATTTTAGTTTATTTAATGTAGGCCTATGCAAAATTGCAAATAGCCTATTCATTGAAATCTGTCCAGAAAGGGTTGTAATGTTTGCCTGTTTTTTATGTTTGTAATTAAAAAAATAAAAAAAAATAAAAAAGTGATTTAAAAAAAAAAATAGCCTAACAAAAATAGAGATTTTATGTTAAAAAAAATGTGATATGGGATGGACCGATGGCCCCCCTAAGCTAAATTCGCCTTAGGTCCCCACATTGCTAAATGTAGTGTAAGGGATTATTTTGAAAAGACAGTAACATGTAATCAGCAATGCATTACAGTTTTTCAGTAAATTGCCCAACACTGTTGAAATCCTATGGTACTTTTTCAAATCCAGGCTTATACAGTACATGGTAGGCTTATTGATAAATTGCCTTGACAGGTTATGAGGAGGCCAAGGGGGCGTTTGGGCAAAAAAGGTTCAGAACGGGCATAGACGGACGCATCTGTTGTCCGCCTGTCGGACTTGTTTGTAAAATGTGTTCTTTTGTATTTTATCACTGCTATTGTACCCAGTATCTACTTTTTGAAATGTTTAATATACTGGATCTGCTATTTTTTGTAATTGTTTTCAAGTACCTGTTTGAGGGGGCGGGTCTTAGCTACACTTAAGTCTGTGGTGGGGGAGGTGCACTAATTGTGGGCAATCAACTAGTCAACAGGTGGAATGTTTGTCTAACAAAAGGCTTCACTGTGTCAGTATCACTATGCCCTGAAGAAGGCTCAACTGCCGCTACGCGTGGGCAATTTTAAAAGTCCTTAATGGACATGTCATAATAATAAAGACATTTTAACTATACTTTTTGGAGTGCCTTGGTGAAGAAAAGTTTTTTCTCTTTTCAAGCAACTTTTTTGGCGGCAACTGTGTGTTGGTGAAATCTGGTGAAGTCTGTTGGTCAATTAGCTCAACCTCGACTGGTTGATGCGCTGAGCAGAGCAGGTGGGTCTAATTAGGCCTACTGATTGACCCTAATTAGGACAGGTTTGTTCTGAATTTAAGACACGCATGGTGACAACCTCGGTTTGCAACTGAGCGGCCAGCAACACGATGGAACGCGCACCAACGAAGAGGTGCACTTAAAAATTCACAGGGCATGGGACAAAAGCTCTAAATAGATTATCGGTAAGCTCTCTGGACTCTGTTTTTATCTTCAAGTATAGCCAAGCAGTAGCCTCCACAATGAGAGCCGTTAGGCAACCCAACAGCAAAATAATTATATATCCTAAAATACAAGGCCATGGCCGTCTTGGTAGGCCTAACAATTAGTTTAGCTTGACACAGAAAATGAACACAAACCATGCAAGCAACAAGACTATATTTTCTTTCATGTTAGGCTGTTCCAGCATTGCACTGTGTAGAGCTCTGTCCACGCTGCTAAATGTGCCCTCACTGCTTGCACCTGCTGCACCAGCATCAAAAAGGGTTTCTCCCTCCAAATTAAAATGAGTGATGTAGTCACAGTAAAATCATATTAGGCCTAGGCCTACTGTAGAAATTGTACATCTCTGGTATAGGCCATATCTCAGGTAGGCCCTAGAGGCCTGGCTAGTGTCGGCCAGACGCTAGTAGGCTAAGGCCTAAATTGTTTCCAAGTTTGTTAATGGTTTTTGTAGGCTAACTCTTTTTTTATCAAATTAGTTTGATTTCATTTAGTTTCCTTTGTCATTTATGTTAGTAGTGTCTAAAGTAGGGCCTACATGGTCTTCAAAGGGCTAATGGATAAAAGTAAACGGCTCAGTGTTTTCAGTTTATGTTTATTCAACAACTTGCTGATCTTATTGAATGCTTGTTTGGTAACATTTCGACCTGGTTGATGCATTAAGTTTAAAATATACTTGCCTTCAAGATTTTTTCAAGTACAATTACCAAGTGATTAAAACCTAGGTTGCTTGTCTTTAACATTTGTTGCCCATTTATCTTGAACTTAGTGGAGGCCATGCATTTAGATGTTATATGTAAATAATGACTCAGAAAGATTAACTTATTTTTTTGTGTGCGTGTTTATATGTTTAAAAGTTTTTTCACCTATTCTGGTCTAGGCCTACTCTTCTATTACTGATAGGGCCTACTACTTCAAGTCAACTACTTCAAAACATTAATGGCACTGAAATCACTAAAGACAAGACGAGTGGAATCCTCTGTCCATCCTACAGTCCTTCTCTTTCAAGTGCGGGGAAACCCAGTGCTGACATACACTTGACAGTGAAAAACCACCAGAGTGGAAAACAGATGCACCATTGGAAACCGACGACTGCCAGTGCATCACCAGTGAGTCATCTGCCAGTGGACCACCATCTAACCAGTGCAACACCCGGCTGACCAGTGAGGCAACTGACCAGTGGACAACCTCCTGCTGCCACTGACCAAGACGCAACGACTCCACTCACACATGACCCAACAGAGAGGGAAGACGCCTGACAAAAGAAAAAAAAGTAAAATACAAGAAAATGTATGGAAAGAAACCTCAGAATACAAAAACAAAGAAGAATGGCAAAGTTATTAGAGGAACTGAAAACACAGCAAACCACTTTGAAGGCCTGTAGCCGCCCTCCACACATAACTCACCAGTTGCTTGGTCTCTGTATACAACAAGCCTGTCAGTGGTTGTGTTTGGGAAGTTGATGCCGCCTTGAACTTCCAGGCACAGGCTCAGCAACTCGCTTTCCATTTTGCTAACGGTGATGATGCTGGATTAAGGTACTGCCTCCCACTTTGCTTCATCTCCCCTCTTGACATTTAGGAAGCGTTTAGCTGCTCTCCATGTCTATGCAACTGTCCTAGCTAGCCGTCTTAGACAGCTGAAGCGCCTTTTGTGTAATAGCTCTTGGACTGCTGGTACTGTTGGTTGTGTAGTTCTAGACTTGGACTGTGTGCTTGTCCTGGGCAGCAATTGGGTGTTGTGCCCTCAGCTGACTTCGGATGAGTACTGCAGTGAATATTTTCTTCTGTATTCTAGTTACATTGTCTTTTGCTTGTGTAGCAATGTATTTGACTGTCTTTGTTGGCCACTCACCCTCAGGAAGCTGAAGGAACTGTGTACCGGACTGCCACTCTGAACTTTCATATAGGTTATCAGGACTGGTCCCTCAGTTGATGTCTGTTATGCCTGGCTAAGTGGGAGAGAGTTTGGAGTTCTTATTTTCTTAACTTAGCAAAAGTTGTTTTTTGTAGCAGATTTAACACTTCAAACAATTAAACTAGCCATGTTTATCACTTAGTCATGTTATTGGAATTCTTCTTTGGAATCCACCACCAATCTCTGATATCAGTGCTGCTCTGGAGTTCGCCAACTCTGTTTGCGTAGAGGGTTTGTTATTCATAACTTTCATGCTGTATGGCACCCAAGATGTTCTGGCTGTCGAACTGGTGATTCCACTTCTTGACCTCGATTCGGCAGTGCTTCTAGAAGTAGTTCTTCAGCTGTGCTGCAAAGACTGCTCCGCAAATCTTTGCCTTCACGAGGTCACCTTTGTTGTTCAAGAGGGGTCAGCTTGGCCTCGTCCTCAACCAGCTTCACAAAGACACGTGGCTGCAGCTCCACCGCAGTTACAGCCCAGACCATGTGCAATCGCCTTCTCTGATGACAGTGAGCATGCATATGGTGCTTTCAGTTGGGTCTGATGGTGTGAGACTTGTTCAGCAAGCTCAGAGATGATGCCATAAAGCTCCTTGAAGAGAATGCTGAACTGAGCCAAGGCAGCATTCCAAGTGTCTGCTGCATAGTGCATGACTTTTGCCTCTTGGAAGGCCCTGCGGTCATGATGGTCCCCCTCTTGTTTTGTTGGGGCTTGGCTTAACAGCTCTCTTCTGGTGAGTGGTTCTGGTGTTTGACCTCTCAGCTCTCTTGGCTTTCAGCAAGTCCTGGCCGAGGCACATTTTTTTCTTCTTGGAGAAGTTGACCGCAACATACCATACAACTTCTCATCTTCGATGGTGTAGCCAAGGCCTTGGGCTTTATCCTCTTCTCTTTATCCTCGTCTCTCTTTGAGGTGCTTGCATGAAGTCAGGCTGGTAGCCTTCTGTGCAGGCACAGTTGGCAAGATCCAGAGCAGCACTGACTTCAGACAGGTGGTGGATTCCGGGTGTGTGGGTGTGCTGGACGTCATCACTTGGTGGGGGGGTCCCTCCTGATGGTCTGGCTGGGGGTTCAGAGTGGCAGTCTGGTCCGCGGTTTCTTCGGCTTGGCCAACGGGGTCAGCGAAATGCGTTGCTGCACAGGTGGGGAGGTGGTGTCACTGGAATGTGGAGGAGGGCATTCACTACAGTGCTCGTCCGGGGTCAGTTGGGGACACTGCACCTGATTCTGTTCTGAGCTGGCGTGCGGTCTGGGTCTGGGGCTCCACCGCCAGCAGTGGCAGTGGTCCAGGAACTATTAGATGAAAGGCTCTTAGGCAATTTGGGGCGGCTGGTTGGGGCAGTTGCATGGACATGGGGAGCGGCTGAGCGGTTCCTGGGTGTCGAGAAGGGGAATTGGGCAGGGTGGGAGGCAGTACCTTCATCCGGCACCATCACTGTCATTGTGTTCCTTGGCCTGTGCCTGGTGGTGCAGGAGGGTGTCAACTTCCTGGACACGGCCAATGGCGGGCTTGTTATGTCCAGGGGCCCGTTTCCTCATGTGGAGGGCCTGGGTCTCCACTCTCCTAGCGCAAGAAGCACACAGTAAGGGGCATGACGGAGTGGAAGGAACTCTGATCACCAAGGCTCTCTCTCTCATCTGCAGCGAAGGAAGAATCCTGGCCCAAAAAGCAATTGACTATTGTATTGTCTGCCAGAAGAAATGTGTCAAAACCTGTCAGCAAATCATGGGTGACTTACCTGAAGAGTGTAAATCCAGCTGCACCATTCCAGTTCACGTCAATCGACCTGTTCAGACCATATCAAGTGAAGGATGACGTCAAAGGGAGAACAAACATGAGTGTTTTGGGCCTATTATTCTTCTCCATGCCAAGCCGAGTCATCCGTGTCAATCTGGCAAAACACCCTGACCCTTCCTCCGACCAGAGATTGACTTGGAACCGTGGTCATCTGCAAAAGATCTGGTCCGATCCCGGAACGAACGCCATTTGGGCGGAAGCTGTCCTGGAAGAAATGTGTGCTTACCTGACACCGCAACACCAAGAACCAATTGAATAGTATGCTGTTAGTAATGGTACCTGCTGGATGTGGAGACTCCGGCCTGTCGATTCACCACACCGGTATGGCCCTGCCGGAAGCTGCTGTCAAGGTCGCAAAAAGTCTTGGTGGAGGATGCCTTCCCTTCAGTGATTTCCTGACCGTGCTTAAGCTAGCCGCCAACCTTGCCGATGAAAGGCCAATGGATGTCTGAGTTCATGAGTCGTGAGTACTAAATCACCCCAAACACATACAGTGTACACATACAGTGTACATTTTACATTAAAACATACTTATACTCTCCCATTGTTTGTAAACTACTTTCAGGCCAGATATAATTCCTTCACTGTTAGTGTGTCAAGAAGTGTTCCATTAAATTAGTTATTAGCTTACATTATGTATTGGTCTTTGCAGAATGTGCCATGCACTGCATGTTCTGTCTTACTCCGATGCTTCTGCAGCTCACATGTAACTATAATGGTTTCTGTTCTTCCCTCCTCCTGCAGGTGTACTGGGTAGGTCCCACAAGATCAGTGGTGCTATGGGTGCCATCACATACGACTTTATGCTCTTCTCCCAAATGTGTGGCCTGGCCAAAAACTAGCCACCGTGAAAGGGAGCCGCTTTCTGCTGATTCCTGTCTTGGACATGATTTCAACAGCTCAAATGTCAGGTGTGCGTTTTGTCATTTTTTCCCCTTCAAATTATAACGTGCTGTTTAGAACCTCTATTTGTCATTACTGCACCCCCATGCTAGCCTGTTTCCTACCAGACCTCTAGTGCTCTGGAGCCCCCTGGTGGCCCTCCAAACACACACATCGGTCTGGGAGCATGTGGCAGGATTCAGGACTCAAAAAATAATGCCGAGCATGTATCACTTCAATATCACTGGCAGCTCACATTGAGGAGTCACAGGTCATATTATAGACCATATTGACGCTTTAGAGATCAACAGAAAATGGTTTTGAAAGAATTTGTTGATATTGAAGCAATAAATGCTGCGATTATTTTTTGACTGTAGAAATGGAATCCTGCTACATGCTCCCAGACCTAGTAGTTGAGCTCACAAAGCTGTGCAGAACTACAGGTCGGGCAAGAGCCAGGCAACCCCCATGCCATCATAGATGCTGACTTTTGAACTAAGCGCTAAAACATGTTCAATGGTCCATTTTCACTGCATCTTGACTTATAATGTGCAAGACAATTTTTTAAATAAAGAATGACATGGCAGGAATGACTTCTGTAACCAAAGGGCAGTTTACTGTCTTCTGGGTCTATTTCAAATGAGATCGGGTGCATAGACTAAATCCTTTTCATAATTTTGTACTCATTCAGAATTCTTAATATGGTCAGGTTTTCACAAGAGTGCCGGAGTAAGACTACAGACAATATGAATTTAATGATCTCATGACTCAGCCTTTGTCTGACTGTTTTCCAACATTAAAGGTACACTGTGTGAGATTTTCAGTTGTTCATTTCCAGAATTCATGCTACCCATTCACTAATGTTAGCTTTTTCATGGATACTTACCACCACCATGAAATTCTAAGGATTCATTATGACTGAAAAAATTGCACTTTTCTTACATGGAAAGGGGGATCTTCTCCATGGTCCGCCATTTTGAATTTCCAGAAATAGCCATTTTTAGCTGCAAAAAAGACTCTACTTGGACCATACTAGAAAAGCTGCAAAAATGACTCTACTTGGACCATACTAGAAAATATGTGTTTATTACTTAGTAAACTTTCATGTAAAGATCACATTTGGCAATAGGCAGCCCAGTTTCAATGAGCAGCATAGTTGCTGCATAATATCCATGTAAAAAGACCATGTTATTCATTTTGAAATGTTCTTCCTTGTGTTTTTTTAAGCTTATTTGGATGTTTATTACATTTCACTGATCCCCATCCCAACATATTTGAGACCTGTTGCAGTTATCTAATTTGAATTGAGCACATATGTTCCGTAAGCACATATTTTCTGAAAAATGCACATGCTTCTTTCTCTACATGTCCAGAGCGCAACGATATCCATGCTTCCTTACCTTTTTACATTAAATTTAATACTCAACTCTGAACAATATTTATTTGTTTCAGATGTTCTACACTGGAGCCCTTTCAGATCCGCTGCCCCTGCTATGTTCATGAGGAACTTCATGAACCACTGGGAGAAAAAATAAAAAAAATATATATATACACAGCTGTGGCAAAAATTGAGACCCCCTGGAAATTTCCAGTTTTTCTGGTCTTACTACTTATTGGCATGTGCCAGTAACATTAACATTGTTGTTTCATTTTAGGAACATTTCCTCAAATCTCAAATGAAAAAAGTAATTTATAGCATTTATTTGTATGTACAATCCTGTTTTGCAGAAAGTTACAAATGGTCAAAATAACACAAAACATGCAATTTTTTCAGACCTCAAAAAATCCAAAGAAAACAAGATGATATTCACTTTAAAACAACAAAGTTGCTGAGTTTTGTTTGATGTCTTGTGTCTCATGCACTGCATGACTTAAGATTGTTCTTTCTTGCTCCGATGTCTCTGCAGCTCACATGTAACTACAATATGGTTTCTGTTCTTCCCTCCTCCTGCAGGTGTACTGGGTAGGTCCCAGAACCTGATCGTGATCCAGATCGGTGGTGCAATGGGCGCCATCGTGTACGACTTAATGCTCTTCCTCTGCATGCACGGCCTGGCCGAGAAGCTAGCCACCCTGAAAGGCAGCCGGTCTTGGACATGATTTTAACAGCTCAAATGGTAGGTGTGTGTTTCGTCATTTTCTTCCTTCCAATTATAATAACTGGCTGGCTTCTTATGCTGTGTAAAACGAATATCTGTCTTTCAGTGAGTGAGGAGATCTCAATGAATGCATTACTGCACCCCCATGCTGTAATTGTTGGAGTGCCCAAGTAAGACTACAGACAATATGTATTTAATGATCTCACAATGATCTATACAATGATTTTAATGACAGAAATATGTCTTGTATACACACAATCTTGTTAATTCAAAGGAAATTCAATATTTTTTTTAATTTTTCTACTGTTATCCATATTGAAATGTTCTTTGTGGTTTGCTACATTTCAGTGATCCCCGTCTAGGGGTGGGCGATACGGGCAAAAAAAAATTTCACGATAACGGACGGGGGGGTGTAATCAATGTGTTTGAATTTTACCGTAATATGGGATTGACAGGGCAGGGTGAGTAAAGCAGAACATTTGTTGGCCTATGTAGCCTAAACTGCATGTTACCAAGAGGTCTGCATAAATAATGGCAAGTCTACACTAGGCTACATCACAAAGCATGGCAGTGTAACAAAGCTACACATTTGTGCTGTCTATTATTTGTGCATGATTCCCGACTAGTTTCAATTCTGCACTGGAGGTAGTAGTGCATTTGTGTTTTAACTGGGGATGGACAGAGAGTGAGAGTTGGGAGAAATGCTGTGCTGAAGAACTGTCACTTTTTGAATGTAATAATACACATATGCTCTGGTCTGTAAAGTAATACTTCATCACTCGGCATGAAAACATATCCATTTAAATAAAAAATAGTTTTATGATGTATTGCCTATGTTTCTGTTAGATGACAGCCATTTTTGACAGGAAGCAGGGCATTTGTGGATGTTTAAAGGGACACTGTGTGAGATTTTTAGTTTTTTATTTCCAGAATTCATGCTGCCCATTCACTAATGTTACCTTTTTCATGAATACTTACCACCAGCATCAAATTCTAAGTATTCATTAAGACTGCAAAAATTGCGCTTTTCATACATGAAAAGGGGGATCTTCTCCATGGTCCGCCATTTTGAATTTCCAAAAATAGCCATTTTTAGCTGCCAAAATGACTGTACTTGGACCATACTAGAAAATGTGTTTATTACTTTGTAAACTTTCATATAAAGATCAAATTTGCCAATAGGTAGCCCAGTTTCAATGAGCAGCGTAGTTGCAGTACCTTTTTTGACCATGTCCTGCACAGTTTCCCTTTAATGTCATGCATAATTTAACTCACTGCACCAGTCACCATTTCTTGTCCACCTAAGCAGATATGATATCTATACATGCAGTTGAGTGTTTGAGTAGTGAGTAACAGCCACTCTAATAGTTGTAGAGAACAACATTGCTTAGCCTATTTCGCTGACTAGCATGCTAACTAGCGATTTCTCAGACCAGAGACAAAGCTATTTCTCTTCCTAACTATTTGGCTTTCCATAATCACAGACGGTTGCTAATTAAACCCAATAGTTCCAAAACGCCCTCAGCATCATGCAATGGCTGGTTTAATGGTTGAATTCCTCATGTAAATCCACCATTTGGATAACAACTCCCCTCCACTGCCCATTAGCAGCAGTGCTGCACGAGTGACGAGGAGATTTCTTGTCTCCCACAGTCTGCCAAAATGCTGGCCGGGCTCTGCCCTACTGCTGACGCAATGCCTTTGGTTCAGCTACACACAGTAGGGCCAGGAGCTTGTTCAAGTAGAATCTGATCTCCACCCACTTTATCTGGAACCAATCAACTGAGCATTTCCAACTGTCCTGGGTAGAGGCGTGTTCAAGGCAGTGACATGGTTTAAGCAGAGACGTTCTATTGGGACTACGGCTGAATTCGAAACGGGAGGCAGTGACTCGATGACTCTCCTCCTACATAAACAGGTCACCGATCAGTTAGCTGATGAGGCAGCCGTTACGAACGGCACTAACGAGTGCGCCGCCTTGCGCATTTGATGTTACGGCGATTCTTGCGATTCTATGGCGGGAGTTACGTTCATCACGTTAGCGCTTAGCTTACGCATGCTATTTGAACGGTGAATGATCGTCAGACGGCGGAATCGTAAAATAGGCTATAAATAGATCTAGCGACAGCATATTTAGATACTACAATGTTGATTTATGCATTTGATTTTCAATATCTACATACATAAGTGTCAGAATAAAGAGTATGATAAGGTAGTAGCTTGGGTAGTAGCCATGTTTGTTTTTCAAGTTTCCGGTTGAGAGGGAGGTGGCGCACAGCATGTTGGGTACCAAGGCAGCCAAGACAGCATCTGATGTATCCTCGAAATATCCTCGTTACGCCCACAAATGCAGTCAACTGCCGAGAGAGGAAATAAAGCAATTTTTCGTTTCGATTCACACTTGATGACTCGATGTCCAGTTAGCTCACTGGAAGGACAGCTGCCTTCCCCGTTTCGAATTGGGCCTACGAAATGTTTGGTTTAAACGTCGGCACAGCCCTCAACCAGTAGCAAGCCGAGGGAGGCGGGTTAACCAGGCCATTTGGAAACACTAATCGTTATTGTCCTGGTCAGACCAGATCGCGGTACGTGATACGAAGTCTATGAAAATCAGGCAACCAAAATGCTGCCGCCCGCCCGCCCCCTCGGCACTGTCTGCTCATTGGTTCACAGACTTATCCTTCACCCAGAGACCGCCAATAGTAATATTGTTGTGAACTGACATGCCTGGCTGTCGTCGTTGTCTGGACGAGTCCTGTCACAGAGCTTTGTTGATTTTAGAGACTTCATAAAAATATCTCGATATTGCCAATACCGATATATCGTCAAAACAACATTCACGATAATTTCGCAGACAATATATATCGCCCACCCTTATCCCCGTCTCAACTTGAGACATGTTACATTTATCAAATTTGAAATGAGCACATATATCCCGTAAGCACATGTCCCGAAAAAAGCACATACTTTTTTCTCTACACATCCAGAGCTCAACAATATCCTCGCTTCCTTACTTTTTTACATTTAAGCTAATACTCAACTCTGAATACTATTTGTTTCAGATGTTCTACCAGGAGCCGGAATGAACCCTTCCAGATCCTTTGCCCCTGTTATGTTCATGAGGAACTTCATGAACCACAAGGTAAGGGAAAATATATACATATACAAATTATGCATTAAATTGGCTTATTTCTCCCATTGTTTGTAACTACTTTTAGGTAAGATATAATAGATTTCTGTGGTCTTCACTGTTAGGCACTGTTAGTGTGTCAAGACGTGTTCAATTAAATTAGTTATGTATTGGTGTTTTGCAGAATGTGCCATGCACTGTTGTTCGTAAGGGGTTTTCTTGCTTATTTGGATGTTTATTACATTTCACTGATCCTTGTCCCAACTTATTTGAGACATGTTACAATTATCAAACTTGAAATTAGCACCTGTCCCGTAACAGTCAATATGTTTCTTCAACATTCTCCATCTAATGACTGTATTGAATGTTTTGAAAATTATAGTATTGTGATTTTGATCAGTTTCCTAACTTCAGTGTCCTAACTTCATAGAATTTTGTTTTATTTTGTGCTTATACAGTATGTTTAAAGATTTTTCACCTATTCTGGTCTACTGTTGTACTATTATTCCATCAGTTGCTACTACTACAAGTCAACTACTTCAAATCATTAACTCCACTGAAATCAACAACAAGACCACATGAGTGGAATCCTTCATCTGCGTACACTCCTTGTCTTTCAAGTGTGCGAAACCCAGTTTAAGGCAGAGTGGAAAACCAATACACCATTGAAAGCCAACGACTGCCAGTGCATCACCACTGCACCAGTGAGCGGTCTGTCAGTGTACCACCGCCTAACCAGTGCAACACCTCGCTGACCAGTGAACCAACTGACTAGTGGACAACCTCCTGCTGCCACTGACCAAGACCCAACGACTCCACTCACACATGGCCTAACAGAGATGGACGATACCTGGAAGATACATTTTGAAGTCACCTGACAAAAGAAAAAAACACAAGAAAAATAGCAAAGGGTAAACGCGGCGGAAAAAAAAGAAAAATCATTACAGGAACTGAAAGCTGACAATGATGGTGCCGGATGAAAGTACTGCCTCCCCACTTTGCTTCATCTCCCCTCTTAGCATTCAGGATCCATTTAGCCGCTCTCCATGTCCACACAATTGTCCCAGCCAGCCGTCTTAGACTGCTGAAGGGCCTTTTGTCCAATACTTCTTGGACTGCTGCTACTGTTGGTGGTGGAGTTCTGTACTTGGACTGTGCGTTGTCCTGGGGACGTATTACAGAAATGTTCCTGTCCTAAATCAAAAGTTAAGATCGGATGAGTGGAGACAAGTTTCCTAAATGTAGGACAGCCACCCCAGCTGTCCCAACTTCCTTCCCCCTATCCATTGGTGTTTAGAATAGATGTAATTTTGGTGTAGATGGTGGGGACATGTCCATACCGCTTTTGAAATAAACCTAGCTTGTCCACACCACTTTTTCACAAACATAATGCAAAAATGGCATACCCGGACAATTTGCCATATTAATGTCCCCACCACTTTCCAAGCCAAAGCTACACCTTTGGTGTGGGTACTGTTAGCCAAAATTTAGCTGATGTTATCTATTTACGATGAATATATCAATTAATTAACTACTGATTGATAACTATTGATTGAAATGAAATGAAAAAACAAATGCATTGGAATGAACATATTTTACATGTAATATATTTTACTGAAACTGCCGCAATTTAACATGAGATTGCAGGCAGCTAGCGTGAAACGCCCCGAGCCCTCCTCCTTCAAAGATATTGCCATTATAACTCTGATCGGTGGAACATAACATTAATAAATGTGTAAATGTTATTACATTTTTTTAAAAACCCTGCTGCAGACACCGACGTGTATCATACAGTGTAGTGTCATTTGCGGTAGAAGCAATGTTACCGAAAAATGTATGTCCTCTTCCTTTCTGGTTTAGAAGGCATACGTATGGTATGCAGACCATTAGATGCAGTAGTCAGTTTCATTCTAGCTCTGTTTTATCACATTGTTGCTTAACACTCTAACATTACTAATTCTACTAGCCTACTTTTTTACTTATTTCTACTAATTCTACTTCTTTCCGTATTTTTAGCTTCTTTCCTTAAGCCACCGCTTTTAACATCTTTGATGTACCAAAAGATGTAACATCTTTTACCTAAATTGCTTTTAACATCCTTTTAACATCATTTTTTTTTACCATTTGTTGGGCATTGTTGTCAGTGTTGCAACTGTACACTGCACCTAGATGTCTTTGTTTATTATCTAAAAATGCCTTCTTACCCTTCTTATTATTTTGTGCTACATCTTTTACCATGTGTTGTACAATGCTCTCAGTGTTGCAACTGCACGCTGCCCCTTTTATTTTTTTGCTACATGATCTTTTACCTTGCATTGGACAATGCTGTCAGTGTTGCAACTGTACACTGAGCCTAGATGCCTTCCCCTTTTCCTGCTTAATTTCCTCCTTGTAAGTCTCTTTCCTTATAAGTCTCTTTGGTAAAAGACGTTTGCTAAATATATGTAATGTAATGTAATGTGATGGGTAGCAGTGCATTTGTTGTTAGGTAACAGACATACAGCTCCAGGCCTTTTTATTAGAATACCATGAAAAAGTTGATTTATTTCCATAATTCCATCAATAATGTTAAACTGTCATGGATTGTAGATTCATGGCCCAGTTTTTTAACTATTCCAATCATTATTTTTTTTCTTTTTATATACGTTGGCCTTCCAGCTCAAAAAACCCATGAATTGGGGAATTCGCATTATTAGAATATTGTTATAAAATCACATTTTTCTTCATCAAAATTTGGGTCACATTAAATCAGTTGAAATTTAGTACTTTCTAGTAGAATCTACATAACATGCAATGGTCAATACTTGGTTAGGACATTCTCTGTCTTCATAATGGCCATGATGCGTTTAACATTGAAGTCAATGGAAAAACAGTGCATGGGAGTTATGGAAGCCCAGATATCCTTGATGCTTTGCTGTCAGCTGTTCTTGTTTGTTGACCTGGTGCCCCACACTTCCCTCTTCAATATACCCGAAGATTTCCATGCCACGTTTTGGTGTTAACTCACCAGTTTAATTCTAACTCAACAGAAATTAAACCCCATTCATTTTCAATGGGGATTCATTTCTGGTTATTTAGAATTAAACTGGTGAGTTAGCGCCAAAACGTGGCATGGAAATCTACAGGGTATATTGAAGAGTGAAGTGTGGGGTACCAGGTCAACAAACAAGAACAGCTGACAGCAAAGCATCAAGGATATCTGGGCTTCCATAACTGCCACGCACTGTTTTTCCATTGACTTCAATGTTAAACGCATCATGGCCATTATGAAGACAGAGAATGTCCTAACCAAGTATTGACCATTGCATGTTATGTAGATTCTACTAGAAAGTACTAGATTTCAACTGATTTAATGTGACCCGAATTTTGATGAAGAAAAATGTGATTTTATAACAATATTCTAATAATGCGAATTCCCCAATTCATGGGTTTTTTGAGCTGTAAGGCCAACGTATATAAAAAGAAAAAAAATAATGATTGGAATAGTTAAAAAACTGGGCCATGAATCTACAATCCATGACAGTTTAACATTATTGATGGAATTATGGAAATAAATCAACTTTTTCATGGTATTCTAATAAAAAGGCCTGGAGCTGTACAACGTGAAAGTCCATAGCTGTTTTTTAGGATTCCCAAAGATAGCATTTAATCTATTTGCGCATCCTATCACAAGTTAGGAAAAGTGTTTAAAAGACGCACCCTAACCTCAAAAATGTTCCAAACACTGTTGAACGCAAGTTAAACACTAACACACTTTTTCTAAATATGGTCCTGTTGCCGCGGGAAATAGAGAGATAAGATTCTCAATCTAGGATGCTTCTGTAATACGTCCCCCAGACTGCAATTGGGTGTTGTGCCTTCAGCTGATTTTGGACGAGTACTGCAGTGAATGTTTTCCTCTGCATTCTAGTGACATTGTCTCTGATTTTGTTGGCCACTTGCCCTAAGGGATGTGAAAGGAACGGTGCACCGGACTGCCACTCAGGACTTTTAATTAGGTAATCATGACTAGCCCCTCGGGTAGTAATGTCTATGTTCACAGCACCTGGAATCCACCACCAATCTCTGATGTCAGTGCTGCTCTCGATCTCACCAACTCTGTTTGCGTAGAAAGTTTGGTATCCATAACTTTCATGCTGTATGGCACCCAAGATGTTCTGGCTGTCGACTAGGTGATGCCACTTTTTGACCTCGATTAGGCAGTGCTTTTGGAAGCATTTTGGCAGCCGTGCTGCAAATACTGCTCCGCACATCTTCGCCTTCACATGGTCATCTTTGTGGTTAAGAGGGGTCAGCTTGGCATTGTCCCCAACTACTCTCACGACACCATTGCTGTAGCTCCACCGCAGGTACAGCCCAGACCATGTGCATGCTCACTGCCATCAGAGAAGGTGATTGCATATGGTCTTTCAGTTGGGTCTGGCGGTGTGAGACTTGTTCAGCGAGCTCAGAGATGATGCCATAAAGCTCCTTGAAGAATATGCAGAGCTGAGCCAAGGCAGCATCCCCGGTGTCTGCTGCACAGTACATTACTTTTGCCTCTTGGAAGGCCCTGTGGTCATGATGGTCCCCCCTCTGTTTTGTTGGGGCCACAAGACCAAGGAGGTAATAGAGGCCTGAGGCTTGGCTTAACAGCTCTCTTCTGGTGAGTGGTTCTGGTGTTTGTTCTCTCAGCTCTCTCTTTGTCTATGAGCAAGTCCTGGCCAGGGCACTTTTTTTTTTTCTTCTTGGAGAAGTTGACCGCAACCATGATATGCAACTTGTCATCTTCGATGGTGTAGCCAAATAGCCGGACTTTATCCTCTCTTCTCTTTGGGTTGCTTGCATGAAGGCAGGCTGGCAGCCTTCTGTGCAGGCAGAGTTGTTGAGATCCAGAGCAGCACTGACGTCAGAGATTGGTGGTGGATTCCGGGTGCTGTGAGTGCTGAGTGGTGGTCCGGTCCTTTGGCTTCCTTGAGGTGGGTGGCCAATGGGGTCAGTGAAATAAGTCGCTACGCAGGTGGGAGGCAGAGTCACTGGAGTGCAGAGGATGGCGTTTACTGCAGTGCTCGCCTGGGGTCAGCTGGGGGCACTGCACCCGGTTGTGGTCCAGGCCGGCGCACGGCCCAGGTCCGGACCTCCGGCGGCAGCAGTGGCAGCGGTCCACGAGCTGTTGGACGAAGAGCACTTAGGCGGTCTAGGGCGGCTGGTCGGGGCAGTTGCATGGGCATGGGGAGCGGCTGGTTGTTTCCTGAGTGTCAGGATGCGGGGTGGGGCAGGGTGGGAGGCAGTGCCTTCATCCAGCACCATGACTGTCGGCAAGATTCACTTCTCTCCATGGTCATCCGTAGAATATCTGGTCGGATCCTGGAACAAACTTCGTTGGGGCGGAACCTGTCCTGTAAGAAATGTATTCTTACCTGAGAGTAAAACCAGTAAAGACGGTAAAACCAAGGACTACTTGGAAGGTATGTTGCAAAAAATGGTATCTGCTGGATGTGGAGAATGTTTCCAGCCGATTCACCCCACCGGAATGGTCCTGCCGAAGCTCCTGTCAAGGTCATCAAAAAGCCCTGCAGAGTCTTGGTGGCGGAGGAGGCCTTACCTTCAGAGATTTCCTGACCGTGCTTAAGCTATCTGCCAACCTTGCCAAAGAAAGCACTGTGAGCACTAGTTTTACATCAACTACATCATTCCAAACACACTGCTGCTTGGCCTAGCCACTGGAGATCTCAAAACAGTCCACTACAACATCTACCCCTTCAAAAGACTGCAAGCAATGCAAACACAAGTCAGCCACTTCTGGATGTCCTGGAGTAAACATGCAGTACAGAACCTTGCTTCAGTCTGGCATCAGCATTGGGCATGGCCACCACTGTGGAGCTCTTCCTGACCAGGCATCTGCATCTTTCCTGCAACGGGTGAGAGGAGCAAGGGACGCATGGGCTCCGCTCCCATGGCCATCGCCTTCTGTCACCATGGCCAATCTCATGGGAGTGAGTGTCACACAGTCTCACACACACACACTCACATTGCACCCTCTTTCTCATACAGTTATGCTCAAAATAATAGCAGTATCTTTAAAGAGTTCAGTAAAGGTCAAAACTCTTCAAATAAACTGTACTTCAATGAGTATAAATGCATTGGGGACACTGCGTTCAATTTCCAAGCAAGAAAAGTAATTTAGTTATATAATCTTTCCCGGAAAGTGAGGAAATATGTTTAAAAAATGGCAGCATTGCTATCTGTCTTTTGAGACTGAAGTGTTCTGTACAAGCAGACATTTCAGGGTTATGCCTTCATCAGTGCTCTGTGCTCACCTGCACACTGATGAAGGCAGAACCCTGAAACGTCTGCTCTACTCTGCTCTCTGAAAAAGACAGGTGAAGCACAAGGAGATTTTTTTGTGTGCGTGTGTGTGTGAACTTGCTCTCACCCTTAAACTGTTTTATTTGGGTCCACACACACACACTGGATGTGTAGAGATTCTCACCTCTGAACACTACTTGTTTGCTTCAGATGTTCTACACTGGAGCTGAAATGAACCCTGCCATACTGTATCCTTCGCCCCTGCTATGTTCAAGAGGAAGTTCATGAGCCACTGGGTAAGAAAAATTACATACAAATTATACATTAAAAACATGATTATACTTGTTGGTAAACTAACAGTGAAGACTGCATAAATCTATTGTATCTGACCTGAAAGTAGTCACTGTTGCTGTGTCAAAAAGTATTCTATTAAATAAGATATTACATTATGTATTGGTGTTTTGCAGAATGCGGCATGCACTGCATGTCTTAAAGCGATGGTGCGGAGTAGATTCACCCTAATTCCATTTGAACCGTGACATCCATCCAGTAGTCCACCTGAATTGTTTTCTACCTTTGGCGAGCATTAGCAGAGTTACCGAGTTATTCTGAATAGCTTAGTACAAGCGCTAATGGATCTTAACAGCATCTCCAAACTTGGCGCGCTAAAATAAGTTTTGAGATACTGTGAAGATCCATTTGCACTTGTACTAAGCTATTCAGAATAACTCGGTAACTCGGCTAGTGTTCACCCAAGGTTGAAAACACTTCGGGTGGACTACTGGATGGATGTCACGGTTCGAATGGCATTAGGGTGAATCTACTCTGAGCCATCACTTTTAAGATCATTCTTTCTTGCTCCGATGTCTCTGCAGCTCACATGTAACTATAATATGGTTTCTGCTCTTCTCTCGTCCTGCAGGTGTACTGGGCGTGACCTGTGGTGCTACGGACGCCATCATGTACGACTTCATGCTCGTCCCGCGCATGCGTTGCCTGACTGAGACTAGCCACCCTGAAAGGCAGCTGGCCCCCGGAGGTGAACCAGCCTGACACACGCAGGCAGCCCATCAAGGTCAAGACCCACGCCCTATACGCCTGCCACCCAGGGAAAACGGGGGCCAGCCACGCTTATTATAGTAGGCCCCCCACTGTCAGCCACACCATCATGGACATAGCGAAGTGCAGACACATACATACACACAAGAATTCTAACCAACGCCACAAAGGGACACGTATGTACTGAAATGGCAAAAACCAGACATATGAACTAACACAATAAAGACAGCCCTTGCACATCAGTGCTAGGGGGAGACTGTGCTGATAGTCTAAATGTTAGTGGCTCTGACATGGACAAAGGCATAAATACGCACAAAGTGGGACCCAGTCCTGGTGGTACAAAAGTGTTGTTCTCAGTGGAAGGGAGGAGCACTCAGAATCTACAACTCATGTCCAAGTTCACTGTTCTAGCTTACTCCCTGGCATTTCATTTTATTTACTGAGTGTGCGTGATGGACCTACCGATCGTGTGTGCGCGTGATAGACCGTGTGTGCAACCGACTGACTGACCTACCCAACCGTGTGTGTGTGTGTGTGTGTGTGTGTGTTTGTGTGTGTGTGTGTGTGTGTGTGTGTGCGCGATCTACCGACCAGCTTTACAAACAACCTACCAACCGTGTGTGTGTGTGGGCGTGCAAAAGACCGACCTACCAACCATGTATGTGCGAGTGACCGACTGACAGTGTGAATGTGTTTGAGAGGATGTGGGCCAGTGCAAGTGGTGTGTGTGCGAGAGAGAGAGAGGGAATGTTCACTGCATTGGGTTTATACCACACCAACCTACTGACTGTGTTTGTGTGAGTGACCGACCATGTGTGCGAGTGTGTTTGAGAGACTGTTTGAGGGTGGCTTTTGTGTCAGGGAGTTGCTTGAGTTGTTTTTCTTTGCAAGAGGGTGTGTGTGTGTGTGTGTTACTAAATGTTTTTCATCTTTTTATTTTGGGTTTATATTACAAAGCATGCATGTGTTGGCATCATGCAAATGTTCATATTTTTTTCTTATCTACTTTTGTATGACTTATTTTATTACACTTGTTTCACCTCCTCCCCCGTACCGATCGACCAACCGTGTGTGTGTGTTTGTGGGGGGGGCGGGGGGGCATGTCTGTTTGTCTTTGCTTGTGTGTGTGTGTGTGTGTGTGTGTGTGTGTCATGTCTGTTTGTCTTTGCTTGTGTCTGTCTGTGTGTGTGTCTGTCTGTGTGGGCCAGTGCAAGTGATTTGTGTGTGTGTGTGGGCCAGCGCAAGTGATTTGTGTGTGTGTGTGGACCAGCGCAAGTGATTTGTGTGTGTGGCACGTGTGTTTTTCTTTGCTTTTGTGTGTGGGGGACTGACAGAATTCTCACTGCAGCTTTTTATTTTGGGCTTTATACAAAGCATGCACATGCTGCTATCATGCAGATGTTCATTTTCTTATTTATTTTTATTAAACTAATTACACTTGTTTCACCCCCTCTCCCCCGACCGACCTATCAACCATGTGCGTTTGAGCGAGGGACCAACCATGTGTGTGTGTCCGTCTGTGACTGTGTTTGAAGAAGGGTGTGGGCCAGTGCAAGTGATTTGTGTGTCTGTGTCTGTGTGTGTGTGTGTCTGTCTGTCTGTCTGACTGACTGACTGACTGACTGACTGACTGACTGACTGACTGACTGACTGAATGCTCACTGCAGCTTTTTATTTTGGGCTAATATCATTACAAAGCCTGCATGTGTTGCGATCATGCAGATGTTATTTCTTGCTGTTTATTTTTATTCAACTTCTTTCACCCCCTCCCCAAACCTGTATTATTTGTTATGATATTAAGTTGATTTTCACTTTGTATACAAATAATCTGATCTGCATTTCTGTACCCTGCAAAAGAAAAAAAACACGACCCATCACACAAAGTTGCCTCCCTGGTTCTCTTTTTGTGACATTTCACTCTTATGACTGGTCTGAAGTCTGAATCTCTGAGTTAGTCCATACTCCACAGACTGCAATTTAAATGGAAATGAATCCCTCATACTTAAGAATAGTGAGACAAAATACAATCGCGGGACACAAAACACTTACAGCGCCGCCAGTTAGTATTTGCACCCCTTAATTTTATTTACAAAATGTGCAGTATATCCAGAAATAAATGAATATATAAATTACTTTTAGCAACAGGATCTTTTAATTGAAGGTCCAAAGATATTTAGAATAGCAAAGTATTTTTTCCAAAGGAATTTTGGAATTTCAAGCAAAAACATGAAAAAGGGCATGTCCATGAATATTGGCACCCCTCCTTAACAGATTGGTCTCGCACCATTAGACGGCAAAGGCAGCCTCCAAAGGTTTTGGTATTCGTCTACGAGCTTCTTGCACTTCTCTAGTGGCATTTTGATGTGTGCATTTGGATGTGTGCTTTGGGTTTTTGTCTTGCTGAACATGATCTTCACCTCAAACCAAGTGTTCTTGCACATGGTTACACATTTTCCTGTAAATGATGATACCTGTGATGCCTGTCATGATACCTGTGATATGGTCAAAGCCTCCAATACCTAATGCATCAATGGGGTGACATAATATTATAGATCTGACACCATGCTTGATTTTTGGTAGGGTTTCCTTTTCCTTAAAGACTTTCTGACAGAATATGCAAACATGCTGTTTGTGTGCATCACTGGAAAGCTGTACTATTGCTTCATCTGACCTTAAAACATTCATAAAAGGGCTGTGTTTTCCCTGTATTCTCTTATACAGACTTCAGGTGTTCCCTTTTATGACTTTCATGAAGCAATGTGGTCTGTCTTTGCCTCCAACCAAAAACCAAAACTTTGTGTAGTGTTTAACATGTGATGCTTATTGGAAAAAACTTCCCAAAACAGTTCAAAGTTGACCTTCAGGTCTGTAGATGTTAGACCCTGTGGTTTGTCATTATTTGCACCGACTTCTACAGACTACTATCATAATTTCTTCCCTTAACCCCACATCCAAGGATGTTCTTTACAGCTCCCTGTTTGGCAAATATCTGAATAACCCAGTGTTGGAAATGGTATACTAGGGTATTTTGAGATGACCTTTTTATTATTTGGAGGTCTTGTTTTTGCAAATAATTGTATTTCTGGTGTCCTCAGGCAGCCCATCTGTCTTCACATTTGTCAAAGACGCACAAGATGTAACAGGTGGCTATTTAAAACACAAATATAAAAAAAATCCTTGCCTAATTCATGTCCTATGGGCAAAAGCAATTTGTCAAAGGTGATTCCCATTTGTTATCTACCATATTTGAGTCAAATTAGGTTTCCACAATGGTATCCAGTAAAGGGTGCCAATACCAGTGGTTCCAGGAGCTTTAGCTTCTCAATTTTTTCCCTCTCGTAGTTTAGTATTCCTTGCTGTTGATCATTTTTACATTTAGTATCAACCACAAGCTATCTATAGAAAAATCATGGTTGACCTTATTTGTTGTCTGGAGATGTCTCATAATGTGCTTAAGCTTCAAGGGTGCCAATACTAACTGGCGCCACTGTATTTGGACCTCAAATTATGGTTTGTAGGCTCATATGGTACTATTGGAATATGGCGTACAGAATGTTGAAATAAAAACGTTTTAGCACACCCTTTTCTCTCCCTCTTTCTTTCTTTCCTTTCTTTCTCCCTCTCCCTCTCTCACACCATGATGGTTATTACACATCAATATATATTTACTGGACTTATTACAAGGGAAATGAATATTCGCAGCAGTCCCAGTATACCGATTTTCACAAGTAAGATCGTCTGGAGGCTACCTATGCAATTTGTCGTAGGAAAGGTGTGGTTTACGACTGCCCATGGCCGTTTATTGGGCATTACTAATGTGTCATTCGGCATGTATGTACTGTATGTACCCCATAGCCAATCGTATCTCTTCAAAACTGCAGTCATCGCCTGTCCACCCCTCCCCGCTCTCTGATTGGAGCCCAAGATCTGGAACCCATTCTGAGGGATAGAATTCATGCTGTCTTTCAGATCGGAACGATTTTACAAAGTAAAATGGGATTTCAGTCAGACTAAATAACATGTCTCAAAAGAGAGGGTGGCAATAAACAGCAAAGCAAAACAAAGGACAACACAATTTACATTAACCGAAGAGATGATTTGGCATGAAATATGATTTTTAATTCCTATCTTGGGCATGATTTCAATGGCTCAAACGTTGGCACACTTGTGAACTTCAACCATTTATGTTTCAGTGCGTAGGGGCCTCACGCTGAAACTAATGTGCACTGAAACTCATTACTTTCCCCCCACACTAAAGACCTCTGTGCTCTGTGTGCACTATGCACCAAAAGTCTATGCACTGACACAAGTGCAGTATTTGAGACACGTGAAATGTCGAGCCCTGCTCTGTTGTCAATAAAATATTCCTTCTCAACTGGATGCACATCATGATTAGGCTCCTCTCGCTCCCTAGTGTCAGTGTGTGGAGGTGCCACGATGCAGCTGTGAACGAACAGAGCCTTTAACAGCTTATGATGTAGCGATGATTTGCAGTGTTTATAAAATGTTTTTTTTTTTTTTTTTAAGCACACATTGATACCTAAGATGCCACTCAAACTGCTCTAACAATAAGAAAGGAAAACTAAAAACAGCAACAAAAAAGCAAAGTAAAAACAGAATAAAACGGTAGAGTTAAAAACCGTGGAAATAATTTAACAGAGTAAAAACAGCTTCACTTAAAAAAACGATAAATAAAATAAATTGAATCGGTTGGTAGCTTTAAAGGGACACTGTGTGAGAGTTTTAGTTGCTTATTTCCAGAATTCAGGCTGCCCATTCACTAATGTTACCTTTTTCATGAATACTTACCACCAGCATCAAATTCTAAGTATTCAGACTGGAAAAATTGCACTTTTCATACATGAAAAGGGTGATCTTCTCCATGGTCCGCCATTTTGAATTTACAAAAATAGCCATTTTTAGCTGCAAAAATGACTGTGCTTGGACCAAACAAGAAAATATTTGTTTTATAAACGTTCATGTAAAGATCAAATTTGGCAATAGGCAGCCCAGTTTCAATGAGCAGCATAGTTGCAGTACCTTTTTGACCATTTCCTGCACAGTGTCCCTTTAAAAGAAAAAAAGAAGCCAGAATATGGCGTTGAATATTAGGTGCTGTCCTAATGTGGAGGGGGAGTCCATTAGGAGTGTCTGATTAAGTGCTGTGAGGACGTGAATTAGGGTAAAGTAACAGTCTTGAATAAGCAGTGTGTGTGCACGTGTGCTTCTGTTTGTGTGTCTGTGTGTAATGTATGTGCATGTGCGTGCGTGCACATGTGTACTTGTGTATGTGTGTCTGTGTGTGTGCACGCTTCATTTAAAAGTGTCTGCCAAATCCAGTGTAATGTAATGTAATGTGTGTGTATGCGCCCCCCTTATTGGGGATTTAGGTTCAAACCTTATTGTCAAATACAGTAGCAGCAGCCTACAGGAGGCCCCTTGGGAAAAGGGATTACGGTGTGTGTGTGTGTGTGTGTGTGTGTGTGTGTGTGTGTGTGTGTGTGTGTGTGTGTGTGTGTGTGTCTGTGTCTGTGTCTGTGTCTGTGTCTGTGTGTGTGTGTGTGTCTGTGTCTGTGTCTGTGTCTCAGTGGGTGGGGTGGGGTTGTCATTTGGCCTTGACCCTCACCACCCCTCACAGACACACACACACACACACACACACACACACACACACACACACACACACACACACACACACACACACTGTCAATAAGCCCCCTAATTACTTCCATCCATCTGTAAAACGGCTGGTTCATTCAAAAGGATCAACAATAACAGATTAACACTTCACCAGCCAATCACATCCCCCGCAGTGACATCACACACTGACGTCACATGACACAGAGATGTCCAATCACATTCAGAGACTCTCTGAGCATGGATGATTGACAATAATAATGTAGTTTCTTTAAATAATAATAGTAGTAATGATACTACTACTACTACTACTACTACTACTACTACAACTACTACTAATAATAATAATGATTATGATGTTGACATTGAAACAAATATAAAATAAGATGGAAAAAAAAATCTCAATTCAATTTTTTGATTCAGACACAGCGGGATCCATATCACATAAAAATGTCAGAAGACAGTAAAAAAATAATATTAATAATAATAATAATTAAAAACAGAAGAACAATAAGGGAGGGGAAAAACAACAACATACAAATACATTTAAACATCAGACTTCTTGTGGAGTAAATTGAACAAATATGATTGGATTACAATAGGCTGGCTGATTTAAACAAATATTATTGGATTACTGTATAAGATGGCTTCATTAACCCATTTTGTCCTAAGCCCTTTTTGGGAAAGGGTGCCCTCTGCCTATGAAATCCTACATATCTCAGTCTCCAAAGCGCATACAAACATGACATGAGTTACATGTAAAAGCTAGGGCCCTCGTTTTGCTTTAGAATGTGTTCATTCAGCTCTAACGTACCCACATTTTTAATGAAACAGCGGAAATCTCAAGAACTTGAATGCAGCGTATATGTGTCTCCAGGACACAATGGGTTAAACAAACATTACTTGCATAGGCATGCACAGATAGGGACGAGGTGGTGCTAAAGCATCCACCCCTTTGCCCTTGTTACGAATGGCTGTTGTTCTGCCAAGTTTAACCTTTTGTGCTCCGCCCTTCTTCAGGTGCTTCTCTTTAACAGAGGCTGGATGCCGGAGAGCCAGGTGGCTGACTGGACAAAAAAATGCCCTTTTTGAAAGTTGTATTTTGGAAGTCTTTGGCACAATTTATGTAATGTGGTCCATGTTGACATTATAATGTTTGACGATCAAAAGCATGTGACCATAATGCATTGATATAATATATAGACGCTATATTGCCTAGTAAGGCAGCTGGAAGTTCCACATGCTCCCTGCTCCCCCTTCATCACCTGCCTCCAATAATGTGTGTGCCACTGATTACTGGATTATTGTATAAACAAGCTAAATTAAACAAATATTATTGGATTACTGCATAGGCTAGCTAAATGGCTAAATGTCTGAAATCTGCCTAATCCTGTTCTGGTGTAGGATGGTGGCCGTACTGCAACTATGCTGCTCATTGAAACTGTGCTGCCTGGCCCTGCCGTGGCCAACCGGTAGGACACACGCTTGCCATGCGGCTTACCCGGGTTCGATTCCCAGCCTGGGTCCTTTGCCGACCCCTCCCCATCTCTCTCTCTCCTAATTCGCTTCCTGTCCACCTCTCAGTCCTATCAAATAAAGTCGAAAAAGACAGCAACAAAAAACTTTTAAAAAAGAAACTGCGCTGCCTATTGACAAATTTAATCTTTTCATTGATATTTACTGAATAATATTATCTTTATATAGTATGACCAAAGTATAGTAAGTTTTACAGCTAAAATGTCTATTTCTGGAAATTCTAAATGGCGGACCATGGAGAAGATCACCATATATGAAAAGTGCCATTTTCACAGTCATAATGAATACAATGTAATGGCGGTGGAAAGTACTTGTGGAGAAGGTAACATTTGTGAATGGGCAGCATGAATTCTGCAAATAAACTACTAAAAATAATACACAGTACACCTTTAATTGTGACATGATACACCACATGCACCACACACCACATGCTGCTTTTTGTTGCTCCTGCTACAACTTCACCAATGTGACTGCCCTGGATGTCTTGTACTGTACTGCACTGTGTCTTGTACACTGTATTGTTCTTGTGTCAAAGTCAAAGTTTTTTATTTGCCATTTGTACATGGGCCAGTAGTCCAGGCATATACCGTAGGAACTCTTGTACAGGCCCTCTGAGTCAATACATAGAAATAAATAGAAAAAAAAGAGAAAAAGACACTCAAAAAAGTGATCCAAGTGGCACACATGATCATTTTATTACAGTAATGATCATTATTGCACAGTGTACATTAGCCTACACGGCTACACCACGCTCTCCAATAGTATTAGGCGACACTCTTGTAGTACAGTATCCAATAGTTCACTATTAAATTAGATAGCCAATCAATCAATCAATCAATCAACCAATCTATCAATTACAGACAATTAATAAATCAACCAATCAACCAATCAATCAATTACAGTTGAGTTTAAGTATCAGCATGAGTTAATTTAGTGGGCTATTGTTAGGGCCCACAGATATTGTATGACATAATTTCACAATACTATTAGCACAGGGCTATTGTCAGTGCTTGTTTTTATTTATTTATTTATTTATTTATTTATTTATTTATTTATTTTAGGAAGGAACTGTTCTGGGTTTATCCCAACAGCTTAGTGTGGCAGGCAGCATGTGTTTGCGATGTTCCTCGTGCTTTGGTCGTAGGCTACCTTACCGGGATGCGGAAGTGTCCCCGTGAAGTGAAGTGTCGTGAACGCGCACACGCTACAACCTGCTGGGGAATGGAATGTTGCAGACAGTGGGGCGGGTGCGCGCACGCACGCACGCAGCCAGGGCAGGCGAGGCAAGCAGCTAAGGGGAGCGCGCAGGTTGGCCAGTCTGGTGCTGTCGGAATGCAGCGCTGCTCGCTCGCGGGGCGGGCAACACACACACGGTAGTCTTGGAAACCACGAGTCAGAAACTGGAGACTGCGGACTGGCGTGTCCTACAGCACGAGAGCGGAATACAGCAGCCAACGGGGAATAACTGGGAATAACCGGGGGTGCTACGGAGGGGAAAGGGACACTAGCAAGCTTTTTTCGCGTGCCATCCTCCTGCGGATATAGCAGCACCAGACACCTTGGCGACATTAGATTACGCAGACACCGTGAGTCTCTCTCTCTCTCTCTCTCTCTCTCTCTCTCTCTCTCTCTCTCTCTCTCTCTCTCTCTCTCTCTCTCTCTCTCTCTCTCTCTCTCTCAGGTGAGGTGTCCTCTCTTCTCTATGACGCTCCTGATAGTGTGGCAGGCCGTAGGATGGTGCTTTATCAACACTATGCTTACTCTTATTAATTTACTTGACACACTCGTTACAGACTTGAGGAGCGGTTGGGTTGTAAGCGGGGATAAGACACATAGCGGGGTTGCCCTGCTGAGCCTGGAAGCGGATTAACGGCAACTCGTGAGCAGGTGCTTTTGTTGGCTGGTGGCTTGGCTCGCGCCGCCGACCGTTGCCACTGGAGACCCGCAGTGAGGAGCGAGATAGGCCACCGTAGATAGATAGATACGATAGGTAACTCGCGCCGTGTCGCGCTCCTGTAAAATTGATGCAGGCTGCGTGCGCCATACCGGCCTCTCTCGCCTCGCTCTGCTGAGCGTCGTTTAGTTGCCGTAGCTGTCGAGGAGAACCGCGCGTGCGTCCGGTAGGTAGGCAGCCTATATCTGATCTGCGCACGACACGAGGCACGTCAAGAGAGATAACCCATCCTGACTTCTCTTCTTCGTCTTGTCTTGTCTTGTCTTGTCTCTCATCCCCGCTCTTGCTCACGAGCGCAGGAAGGAACGGGAACAGATGGCACGAGCTTCGTCGGCGGCGTGGTCCCGGGATCGGCGGAGTGGATTTAGCTGATGGTGCAGCATCACACCGACACACACACACCACCACACATATACACACACACCCTTCCTACAGAGACACCGGCCAACAAACCCCACACCCTGCTGCACTAAAGGTAGGCCTACTGAGGACCTGTGTGTGTGTGTGCGTGCGTGCGTACATGTGTGTGCACGCGTGCATAAGCATAGGCATGCACGTG
This sequence comes from Engraulis encrasicolus, assembly GCF_034702125.1. Taxonomy (NCBI): domain Eukaryota; kingdom Metazoa; phylum Chordata; class Actinopteri; order Clupeiformes; family Engraulidae; genus Engraulis; species Engraulis encrasicolus. Next base: position 55,516,057 of record NC_085857.1, read on the forward strand.
TGTGTAGAGGGTATCTCTGTGTGTAGGCTACTTTGCAAAAGTGTAAAACTCATTATGTCTGTTTTACTTTAGTTGCAGCATCCTGTCAATGTTAATGCGTTATAACATACAGAAACAATTTATGCACATTTGAATGAAAAAAGTCATGCGTATAAATTTGGACAACCCAAACAGGATAACCACATTCATAGTTTTGGGCAGCTGTCGTGTAATGGCTATGGAGGTGGATTGTAGAGCACATGGTTGCAGGTTCAAATCCCCACCCTTAAGCAAGGCACATAATTGCTCCAAGGACTGTAACCAATACCCTGTAAATTACTGTACGGTAAGTCACTTTGGATAGAAGCATCAGCTGAGTGTAATGTAATGTAGAGTGTAGTGTAGTGTAGTGTAGTGTAGTGTAGTGTAGTGTAGTGTAGTGTAATGTAGTGTAGTGTAGTGTAGTGTAGAGCAGTGGTTCCCAACCTTTTTCTTAGGGGACCCATGTTTTTACTATTTTAAGCTTTGGTGACCCAACCTATGGGTCGCCAAAGATCCACAGGGGGTCACGGAGCCCTCTTGATTTTAAGGGGTTTCATTTTAAATATATATATAGCCCATGTTGAATAAAAGACAAAGCATTTAACTAATAAATGCATAGAAGCAACAAATTGTAAGTGCTACATTAAACATTATTCTATATTTGACAAAAGACGAATTGAGGAATAAAAATAACTAAAATTAGTTTTCGCAGGAAACAGAGGGCATCTTGTGACTCCGTCTCATGCGGGTGCTCGCGTGGTTGGGTCACCAAAGCTTACAATAGTAAAAACATGGGTCCCTTAAGAAAAAGGTTGGGAACCACTGGTGTAGAGTGTAATGTAGTGTAGTGTAGTGTAGTGTAATGTAGTGTAGTGTAGTGTAGTGTAGTGTAGTGTAGTGTAGTGTAGAGTGTAGTGTAGTGTAGTGTAATGTAGAGTGTAGTGTAGTGTAGTGTAGTGTAGTGTAGTGTAGTGTAGTGTAGTGTAGTGTAGAGTGTAGTGTAGTGTAGTGTAGTGTAGAGTGTAATGTAGAGTGTAGTGTAGTGTAGTGTAGTGTAGTGTAGTGTAGTGTAGTGTAGTGTAGTGTAGTGTAGAGTGTAGTGTAGTGTAGTGTAGTGTAATGTGTAGTGTAGTGTAGTGTAGTGTAGTGTAGTGTAATGTAGTGTAGTGTAGTGTAGTGTAGTGTAGTGTAGTGTAGTGTAATGTAGTGTAGTGTAGTGTAGTGTAGTGTAGTGTAGTGTAGTGTAGTGTAGTGTAGTGTAGTGTAGTGTAGTGTAGTGTAGTGTAGTGTAGTGTAGTGTAGTGTAGTGTAGTGTAGTGTAATGTAATGTTGAGTGTAGTGTAGTGTAGTGTAGTGTAGTGTAGTAGCGCCATTGTTTGCCGATCCGATGGGTATTCCTGAATATATCTCCTAGGGGTGTAAATGATAATCGGTATTGATGCTTCGATTCTACAGCAAATCGAATCGTGGGGCATTCTTAAGTATTGAAAATAAAATCGCTATCGAATCGTATTGTCATGTGATTTATACCCCTAATACCTCCTCCTATAGAGGCAGGCAAGTCCCTGAAGCTTTTTGAATGTGAGGCCTTTGGGGTGGGCAGCCATTTTGGCCCAAGGGTTTAGAACAGGGCTGGGAAACCTTTTTCATTGAAGTGGCCACTTGAAATTATATTACGTCCTACTATGAACACAAACCAGGGTCTCCTCCTGCACTTTAGGCCTATATTGAAGGTGGCCAACTTTACAACACACCCCACCTTCACTAGGTCCCCTGAAAATATAACTTACTTTTATTGCAAATTCAGTTTCTAACATTTTACAAAACGTGTTCATGTGAAACTGCATAACATTAAAATGATTTCGGGGCTGGATAAGACGGCATCAAGGCCCATAAACGGCCTTGATATAGGTTCCCCACCCCTGGATCAGAATATTGACCCCCAAGGTCGAAGCGTTGCAGGCAACTTGCGTGGTGGTGTCAGTAATAAGAAATAATGTACACTGGCATGTGAACACAACTTGTTGGCTATTTCACTCCTGTCTGCACATTGCTACATATTTAGATACAGTCTTGATGATGTCATCTGAAACCCTCGAGACGTCAAGCCATATTAAGAATGTTGGGTGACAGACTAATGTCACTTTGGATTTAAAAGTTGTCTTCCTTGTAAAGTAGCAGTTCTCAACGGGGGATTTTCTGCTCCACAGGGGGCCCAGGAGGGTGTTGAGAGCATGACAGCCGGGGGCGGTGGGGTGCGGCGGGGAGGGGAGGAAAACACAGTAGTCTTCCTCATTCTTCAAAGCCTTCCTCATTCTACACAGCCTCCATCATTCTACAAAGCCTTCCTCATTCATCATAGTCTTCCTCATTCAGCATAGTCTTCCTCATTCTTCATAGCCTTCATCAATCATCATCGTCTTCCTCATTCATCATCATCTTCCTCATCCTCTGTCCTCCGCACCACGTAGGGTCCATCTCAGTATCCAACCTCCCGTCATCTTCTTGGGCTTATTTTTTACCCTACATTATACTCTTCCTCACTACGCCGGGGACACATGCTGTACACGCAAGTTTGGCCAAGTGAAGGGGGAGTGAAAATATTCAACCAAGTTTAGTATTATGCAAATGAGGAG
>NC_085857.1:55526213-55528713 GCF_034702125.1 Engraulis encrasicolus
ATTGCATATTTGTCTGTAAAACCATTTGAATGTAACGCGTTTCCTGATTCGCTAGTCGTAATCGGCATGTTGAAAGGAGTGATTTTATTGGTTCTCTACGTCACATGACCTCCAACTACTAAAGAGACACCTCTCCGTTCATGAAAACATGCAGTCTTCGGGGTTTTTTTAAGCGATTTCATTTTTTGGGGTATTGAAACTGTTTTTTTTTTTTTTCATTTTGATACAAAATACAAGCGGCGAATCCGAGAACCAACAAATTAAATTGGTGTGGCCTAATATAAGCTTGTAGCTGCCTGGTTCTGGTTAGCTTACCCGGTTAGCTCAAAACATCGAGCGATCAAATGGCAATGTGGGGTAACTTATTTGTGTTACATAAGTTTGTGGTGCATTTGTACATCAATCCGTGGTAGTCATGACATTTATAAGCATTTAGGGTCTGATGTTGGAAATCACAGAAATCGCCGCCATGTTTTTCAAAAAAAAAAATTAACTCCCGCTCTTGCTACCCATACGCCCATCTGATTGGTTATTGGACCATCAAATTTGCATGATATAGAGAGCTCGCCTATATCAAATCGCGTCCCGCTGCGATATCGCTTCACCTCCGCGCTGTCAAGCGCGATATCGCCCCCATTCAAAGTCAATGAGAGCGGAGCGGAATTTCTCTGTGTGGGTACGGGCCGTTAGTCTCCTATTACTAGTCCTTTCCCGTGACGCACCAGAGTGTGAGAGGACAGGAGTGTGGAGGATATCTTTCATTTCTTTGTCTACATTTGTTGCCTTTGTTTCAGATCCTTAATTGTGTGTGTGTGTGTGTGTGTGTGTTTGCAGGAGGCTCTGGAGCGTTATGGTTTGAGTCGTGAACACGCCCACTATTACGTGCTCTGTGACGTGATTGGTCGCCTGGAGGGACCCGAGCGGCGCTGGCGCACGCAGGTACACACACACACGCGTGCACACGCGCACACACACATACACACGCATGCGCACGTACACACACGCATACGCACACACACACACGTGCGTGCACGCACACACACACAAACACACACACACATACACACACACACACACACACACACACACACACACACACACACACACACACACACACACACACACACACACACACATTTTTTTTATTTCGTTAGCAGGGCTGTTAAAAGTAGTCATGTGCGATTCTAGAGTCTGTTTTTGTCATATGCTTTATGCTTTTTGTGCCTTTGAGGACAGTAGAGATTATGACAGGGACCAGACCAGACTCTAACCTGGGTCCCCCCTAGGTGGTGGCTTTACCTCGCTGCGCCACAGCAGCCCCATACGGCCGCGGGTCCCCCATAGGTGGTGGCTTTACCTCGCTGCGCCACAGCAGCCCCATACGGCCGGGGCGGTGGTGGCTCAGGTGCTAGAGGAGCCGTTTGGCAACCAGAAGGTTGCAGGTTGGAGCCCCGCTCTGCCTGACCCCATCGATGTGTCCTTGAGCGAGATACTTAACCCCAAGTTGCTCCTGGTGGCAGGGTACCATGTGTGGCAGCCTCTGCCACCGGTGTGTGAATGAGAGTGTGAATGGGTGAATGTGAGGCATACGATGTAAAGTGCTTTGAGTGCTCGAAGGAGTGGAAAGGTGCTATATAAATGCAGTCCATTTACCATTTACCACACTGCCCTAGCGCCCCGTACTCCCGACCTCGAGAGTTGTTTACCACATAGACATTTCTCGGGCTCTGTAGTACTTCAGCACCACGGCCAGCGATCTTGCCCAATATGCTGCGTACCACGCTACCACTTAATGATGTCAGCGTCTTGAGTGCAGTGGGCCGTCCCGTGAAGCACTTTGATGATCGGTCTGCGACGTGGACAGCAGATCACCAGAAGCCCGTTTTCCAGCAAGAACACCCACACACGCTTAACCCAAATTTCAGATAGTGAACTAATGAATACATATTAAGGTCATATTACAAGCTTATTAGATTCCAACATCCTTGTCTGTCTGTCTGTCTGTCTGTTTGTCTGTCTGTCTATCTACGTTAGTCTTTCTCAACGAGGGCTCTACAGCCCCCCAGGGGGCATTGAGGAGCCCTAGGGGGGCGTTGAGAAGGATACAGCTGAGAGGGGGTGGTACTTAGTTGTCTTTAGGGAGCATCAGTCCATTTGATTTTTGAATTCTAAGGGGGGAGTTGTCAGGCTTACCGCACAAATACACCTAGCGCGACGCGATTGAAGCGACAGAGAATCGCTTCTGTGCAGTAAGAGCGATACGAGCGATTGAAGCGACTACAGTATGTCCGTTACAAGCAGAAGGCACAGCATTCAAACATTCCCATTGGCTGTGGTCACTGACCTCTATATAGTCATTGGCTGTCGCGGCTGGTCGCCGAACCGCGTCATAGAAAGTTGAAAGGATTTCAACTTCAAACTGTCTCTCTCGGCGTGCGAATCGCCTCTAGTCTCCAGAATCGCTTTTGTCGCGAGACTCACAAACATTTAATACATATTA
>NC_085857.1:55531213-55533713 GCF_034702125.1 Engraulis encrasicolus
GTTTGGTCCACTACTCAGGGACAATGACAGAGAACAGACTTTTTTAAAGATAATGTCTTGGTCTTTTTGACTTTATTCATGATAGTACAGTGCAGATGGTGAAGGAAGGGAGTTTGGAGAGAGAGATGGGGAAGGGTGGGCAAAGGCGGGAATCGAACCCGGGTCAGCCGCATAGGAAACGCGTGCCCTAACATTTGCGCCACGCTAGGGCCCGTAGAAAATATTTGATTGGGATATCTTAGAGCAGTGTTTCCCAACCTTTTTTGTCTCGCGTACCCCCTAAACCTCTTAGTTGTGCCATGAGTACCCCCTAATTCATGTTCTATATCACTTTCTCTGTCCTGATGTGACTGCTCCATACATTTGTTATAATAATATCTTTCCAAGTACCCCCTGCAGTGTGCTCGCGTACCCCTAGTGGTACACGTACCCCTGGTTGGGAACCACTGCCTTAGAGCGAGCAGTTTAGCTGTGAGAAACCTTCCAGACTTCCAGAGAAGAGTCTTTGCTTGTTTCTTCTCCAGGTAAAACTGTCAGTGAGCAGCTCTTTGGTTGCTTATTCTTTTCTTTTGGAAAATATTTCTTAAGATTCGATCCTCCAAGTCGTCAGTCAGAGAAATTTAGTTAATTTGCTGCAGCTGGACTTTTAGTTGGATCTTGGAACTTAGAAGAACTACAGCGCTGTCATGCCTGGTTTCTGGATCCTGCTACAGTACAGTAAGCATGCTGTGTGTCTGTCTGTAACTGGACATTATAAGATTCCTTTTTGCCTATCCAGCATGATTCCATCATGTTTCATGTCATAGTCAAATCTAAATCAATTGTGTCGTAAATGGTGTTGGTGGATGTAAGTCGATGTTGGAATGTAATGGTACTGCCCTTTTGCAAGCTGTAAAGCGATACTGGACCATTTCTGGAAATAAGCTCATTTATTTTACACCTCCCCCAGAGTTAAATCATTGAGCTTTACCTTTTTCTTGTTTTTCCTTCCCGCAAATTCTACCTCCAAGCTAGCAATTATCATTGCATCTTATGGGACCAGCTAGCTTGCTTGGAACTAGAAGTAGCATCACCAGCTGGAATAACAGTTGAAAGGTAAAACGCAATTATGTAACTCAAGGGGAGGTGTAAAAGGAGCTTACTTCTACTTGCTTATTTCTAGAAATGGTGCGGTATACTGTATATCTTTAAGCTCCAATAGCCATTACTGCATTGCACTGCATTGCTTTGTCTTGGATCCAGGCATGAGTGTCTGTCTGGTCATCATGTTTTATACCCATGACATTTAAAGCCATTGGTTGGTCTTTGCTTGGTCATTTGGTTGTGAGACATCAATGCCCACACTTATAAGGTGCCTAACTGTGCTAACCGTGTGTGTGTGTGTGTGTGTGTGTGTGTGTGTGTGTGTGTGTGTGTGTGTGTGTGTGTGTGTGTGTGTGTGTGTGTGTGTGTGTGTGTGTGTGTGTGTGTCTATCAGACATCAATGCGCAGGCTCGTAAGGTTCAGCGTAACCGTGCTAAGGGGGCCATGACGCTGCCCCGTACCTCCTCGCTATGCCGGTCGCTATCGGAAACCAGCCTCACCATGGTGGGCGTGGCCGGGCCGGAGCCTAAACGATACTACTCCACGCTGCCCGGACCAATCAGAGCTCGGTAAGCACACCAGACACACACACACAGCACACAAACACACACACACACACACACACACACACACACACACACACACACAACACACATACACGCACAAACACACACACAAACACACTCTGTCTGCCTCCTATGTACAGAGTTTGTTGTGATTTTGCCCACACATACACACACATGCATAGTCATCTGTCTTTGCTGTGTTTTTCTGTGTGTGTGTGTGTGTGTGTGTGTGTGTGTGTGTGTGTGTGTGTGTGTGTGTGTGTGTGTGTGTGTGTGTGTGTGTGTGTGTGTGTGTATATACATGTTTGCTGTGTGTTGTGTACATAAGTGAGCGTGACCTGATGAGGAAGGAGCAATCAGATCGTCTCATCCAATCATCACCAGAGGGGGGCGGGGTCAAGCACTCCCTCTACCAATCACCACATCTCCTGCTGCTACAGGGCTTTAACAGACAGGTGAGGAAACAAGTGTGTGTGTGTGTGTGTGTGGCTGTGACTTTGTCTCTCTACAAGACTGTCTGGTGTACCTGTTGAACCATGATTAATATGTGGTTGTGTGTGTGTGTGTGTGTGTGTGTGTGTGTGTGTGTGTGTGTGTGTGTGTGTGTGTGTGTGTGTGTGTGTGTGTGTGTGTGTGTGTGTGTGTGTGTGTACGTGTGTGTGCACGTGTGTGTCTGTCTCTCTCTACAGGACTGCTTGGTGTACCTGTTGAATCGCGAGCAGCACACGGTTGGCATGGAGACGGCCTCTGCGCGTCCGAGCATCTGCCTGTCGTCGCCTGACATCCTGCCGCTGCACTGCCTCATCCGTCGCCACGGCACCCACCCGGCCAATTACAGGCTGCTGCTCGAG
>NC_085857.1:55538713-55543713 GCF_034702125.1 Engraulis encrasicolus
CATCACGCAGGTACTCTGGGGCACCTCCCCAAAATTGTGTCTCGACGCAGGGAGCGACGGCGTGAAAGGGCGAAAATAGGTCTCTGATTGGTCCTCCCCAGATAGCAGATATTTTGGCTTTGTTTTGGCAGATATCTGCAATTTATGGCTTCCTTTTGGCAAGCCATAAGCTTTTGGCAAAATTTTGGCATGGTTATGGTTGACCTGGGCGCCAGTGAATTGGGGCGTTCCTCTGGAAAGCAAAAAAAACAAAGATTTGGCTAAAATATGGGTTGTTTATGGGTTCCCACAACACATTAAAACGCGCGGACTGTGAATGAATGAGTTATGGCCAGGTTATGGCATGTGTCAGGTTAATCTGAACCTCGGGTGGAGAGCGGGACAGCAACGTTCTACATTGGTGCGCTTACGGCAACCCAAAAGACTGCCAAAATCAACTGTCAAGAGAAACTCGTGCTTGCCTCACTTCAGTTTCCCCCAGCGCCAGTGTGTGTCAGACTTCAGTTTATGCAGGTAAGTGCAGTTGACACGTTTTTATATTAAATACAACCGCCGATGACTTAAGAGATGAGGCATTTTGTGTTATCGGTTTTCATGTTGATTTCATAGGTCTGTGACCGTCGGTTTCCGTGTTATGCGCTGAAACTTAAGATACCCTTTTAACAGGAGCTAAAACACAAACGTCTGTGACACACAACTGTGACATTTAATCTTAGTTGCTACCCTCATACTCAGTAACGGTTGATTAAGTGTTGTTCTGTGGTTGAAATTCACTTTCAGATATCAATGCCAAGGGAATTTCAATCAAAGAACAACAACACTAGCAATCCCAGCTAACTGCCCAACGACAGCTAGCAAAAGCCGGGAGCTAGCTAACTCAGGCATGGAGCATCTTCTACCTATCGGCACAAAGCAGAGCACTATCTATCTAGCAATATCTGTCTGTCACGGAAAGTGTTGGACTCACTGTAATTCTAGCCTACTACTGAAGCAATCGAGTGAATCTGCTTTTTTCTACATTGTCTTTTCAGATGTGCTGCTGCTGAAGTCACCCGGTGGAGGAACTTGTTTTTTGACAGGCATACTACAGGTTGGTTCCACAATTTATTAACCTCTCTCTCTGGTCTAATCTTCGTTCGTTGTGAAAGTCCTTGCTTTTAATGTAACTGCTTTTAAGTATACGTCTGTATTGGGTAATGCAATGGTCGGTTTGTGTTTAAGCGCTGGCTATTTAACATGATCAGTTGTTAAGGCAGTGTGTATTGTTCAGCTATCAACAACAGGGGGTAAACCGTATACAGAAATGTGGCCCATGTAGGCCTATGTAATCTTGCTCTAACATTTGTAATACCTCAACACAGAGAGTAGCTTACTAGAGGTGTCAAAGGTAAAAGTAGAAGTGAATTCATGGTGAAATGTAAACGAACGCCTGCCCCCAGACCAGGATCTCTGAAAAGACTGAATAAGGGGGAAAAAACACCTCAGATATGCCTACTGACAAGTCCAGGGTAGTGGGAGCATTACTAATTATCAGAAAGCTTTAACAATGGCACATGATATAACATAGTGACTAGACTGTTTCACCAGTTATTCCTCTGTAGGCACACCCAATGAGATAGATAGCCTACTGCTTTGTTGTTATTGAAAAACCTAAAAGCTAGGTTAAAAAAAACTCCAATTTGACCAGTACTCTGATCTTAGAATCAGTGGGCTACTATATACTCAAGTGCAAGTTATATGTTTTGGCAGGGTTTTGTTTGATTGAGTATTGTTTTTTTTTCCTATTCTTTTTCTCCCTTTTACTTTTGACAATTCCGTAGATGGTTGTACAATCTACTGTAGCCTACTACTCATGTCATTTAAAATGTATAAAATATGAAATAACATCTATATTCTCTTTTCAGATGCTGTGCTGCGAACGGACACTGCAGTCACCTGTGGGAGGGGTCAATCAAATCGGATCTCAAAAACAGGTACCAAATTTTAATAACACCCCTCCCCCCTCTCCCGTCTATTACTCTATTAATCAAGTGCATTTGTGCCGCCACTTGGCCAGGACACCCTTGTTAAAAGAGATTTTTAATCTCAAGAGGTTTATTTTCCTGGTTAAATAAAGGTTAAATAAAAGAAGAAAAAAAATGTAATGCCACACTGTTTTCAAAGTTACTTTTGCATGTAGTAATTCAATTTGGTTTATCTTTTTATTCTTTCCTAGATGTCGCGAATCTGATCTGATCTACCTACCTCTATGTGGCAATAGAGTACCTGCTTTTACTGGCCAGGGGACCAAGATGAAAACAAGAGGCCTGTACCCAGACATCCAAGCACCCATCAAGTCACCCAGTCCTCCACCACCTGCCGTGCAGCTATACCCATCCATCAAATCCAGCCACTTGCCCACCCTAACCAGTCACAGCATTTGGAGGCAATAAAGTATAATGAAATGTATTTAATTGTCTTGTTTTTTTTTTCTAGATGCATAAATATTCCAGTTTCATTGTTGAAAATCACACATTTATTAAATGTGCGATTTTCAACAATAAAACAGGAATATTTAGTGATCCCAAATGTAGCCATAATGGGGCCAAATGTCACTTATTTGTCTTATAAGTTTCTCTGTATACCGGTACTTACATTTTAAGTATACAGGGAAACTTATAAGACAAAGAAGTGACATTTGGCCCCATTATGGCTACATTTGGGATCAATTATGGGTACATTATGGCAGTATTTAGGGTCATTTATGGCTGTTCTGGGAGAGTTATGGGTACATTATGGCTGAATTATGGGTACATTATGGCAGTATTTAGGCTCATTTATGGCAGTTCTGGGACAGTTATGGGTACTTTATGGCTGCATTTTGGCTGAAGGGTGGGGTCTGGAATTCCTTTTGGGGCCTTTAAGGCTGTACGTGGAAATCCCAAATAGGTTTTGGGTGAACTTTGGTCAATTTATGGCTGGGTTTGGTTGGTTTTGGCATGCCAAATTTGGGCCACTTTTGGCCCGGGGACTCAAACCGAAGCCAGCCAAAAGGCCAAGACACAATTTGGCCCAAAACTCTGCCAAAAACATTTTGCTATCTGGGTCTCGACCAGCCTGCTCTGTCCTCGAGTCGAGAACAAGCGCTACTTCCTTGTTCTAACCTTCGTCTGTCTACGGACTGTGAGCTCTTCATTAAATAAGTTGCCCGTGCTTTGTTGTTTGATTTATTTACACGAACCGAAGACAACACATGCGCTTGCAAGTTACGACGCTGAAGTTATTTGGACAGTTGAACAGTGGTTCCGAGGTCGAGGAAACATTCCGCTTCGTCCTCGACAAATGAGCCACTTCTTTGTTCCAAACTACTACTGTGGCTGCCAGTGCGATCAAACATGCACGTGATATAAAGATTTAATGTTTCATTTTCATTCTCGTCGAGTCTGTGATGCTAAAAAACAACCGACACGTCTAGTTTACTCTTTGTATTGAAGGCAGTTTCAGCGTGGAATGACATCGCGCAGACCATGCTTCAAAACAGGGCATAAACAAGAATTAACTGCATCATGGCTGCGTCAAGCTCACTCTGTGGCACAAGTAGGAAGCATAACTGAGCCTTAAACCCCCCTTTACACACACACACACACACACTGCTCGTCTCAGTTTTTCTCTCTGTCTATCTGCCTGTCTATTTCTCTGTTTCTCTGTCTCTTTCTTGATCCTTGTATCTCTATGTGTATATCTCTCCCTCTGTGTCTCTACCGGTCTCTCTCATCTCCTCTGGTTACCTGTCTCTCTGCCTATCTATAGAGCATGTCCATCTCTCTGCTAACCTGGTTCTCAAGCAGATCTCACGAAGTTGGGCAAAAATGCACGAGGGTCTGTGTGAGAACGAGGCTATCTCTCTGCATGTCTCTGACTCATGTTCCAAGGAATCCAATCTGTCTGTCTGTCTGTCTGTCTGTCTGTCTGTCTGTTTTCTGACCACCTGTCCCTCTATCTGTCTGCCTGATCCAGGTTCCAAGGAGTTCATCTTGTCTTTCTGCCTATACTGTATGTCTGTCTGCCTGACTCTCTCCTTCCTGTCAGTCTGTGTCAACTGTCTGTCTCTCTTCTCTGACTTTCAGGCTCGAAGGAGTCCATCCAGTCTATCTACCCGTCTCTATCTCCAATTGTCTGTCTGTCTGTCATTTTTTAGGTTCCAGGGAGTCCATCATATCTGTCTGTCTGTGTGCCTGTCTGCCTGCCTGCATGTCTGTCTGTCTCACCTGTGTGTCTTCCTCACCTGTCTGTCTGTCTGTTTGTCTGTCTCACCTGTGTGTCTTCCTCACCTGTCTGTCTGTCTTCCTGTCTGCATATCTGTCTGTAAAACCTGTCTCTCTGCCTCAGGTTCCATGCAGAGTCGTATATAGTATCTATATACGGCTCAGGTTCCATGCTCAGGTGTCCATCTTGTCTGTCTATGTATATCTGTCTGCCTCACCTGTCTCTCCTCACCTCTCTCTCTCTCCCCTACCTGTCTGTCTGTCTTCCAGGTTCCAAGCAGTCCATCTTCTCTGTCTCTCTCCTCTATCTGTCGGTCCGTCTGTCTCTCTCCTCTTCAGGTTCTAAGGCGTTCATCTTTCTGCGTCCATCCCTATCTGTCTCTCCTCTACCTGTCTGCCTCTCCTCTACCTGTCTGTTTGTCTTCCTCACCTGTCTGTCTCTCCTCTACCTGTCTGTCTCTCCTCCTCAGGTTCCAAGCAGTCCATTCTTGTCTGTCTCTCTCTCCCTGTCGGCCTGCCTGTCTCTGTCCTCTTCAGGTTCTAAGGAGTCCATCTTGTCTGTCTCACCTGTCTCACCTCACATGTCTGTCTGCAGGTCCTAAGGAGTCCATCTTGTCTGTCCTCTACATGTCTGTATGTCTGTCTGTAAAACCTGTCTCTCTGCCTCAGGTTCCAAGGAGTCCATCTTGTCTCTCCTTACCTGTCTCTCCTCACCTGTCTCTCCTCGCCTGTCTCTCCTCACCTGTCTCTCCTCAC
>NC_085857.1:55548713-55553713 GCF_034702125.1 Engraulis encrasicolus
GGAATTTCAGTGTGACGAGATTCGGCAGGCCCTTATTATTCATATTTATTCTCTGCTTGCCTGTCTTCTAGCAGAACTTGCTCCCCACTCGCCTCCCTTGCACTGATTTTTTATCAATTCGTCGGCTGTCCTGCCCTTGCTTCCTTGCTCTGTTGTTCTCTCACCATTCACCAGGGGTCTCTCAGACCTCGTACATGCTGTATCTGCAGCCGCAGATATTGCTTGAGCCCTTAGTGGTGCTCCACCAACCCCGACCTCGAGAATCCCTACTGCACAGGCATGACTCGGGCTTGGTTATACTTCAGCACCATGGCCAGCGATCTAGCGCTTAGCAAATCTCTCTGCATGATGCCATGCCACCATGTAATCCAAGTCATCCAGGCTTTTCTAGTGCTCATGGTACAGCAATCCCCTGCAGCACTGATGATCGTGTGTTCGTGTAGTGGAGCTTTTGGAGAGCTTTGAGAACCATCCTGCTATCGTGTGTGTGTGTGTGTGTGTGTGTGTGTGTGTGTGTGTGTGTGTGTGTGTGTGTGTGTGTGTGTGTGTGTGTGTGTGCGTGCGTGCGTGCGTGCGTGCGTGCGTGCGTGCGTGCGTGCGTGCGTGCGTGCGTGCGTGCGCGCGTGCGCGCGTGTGTGTGTGTACGTATGTGTTCTAGTGGACCTTCTGGAGAGTTTTGAGAACCACCCTCCTATCGTGCTGCCCAGTGGGGGGTTCAGAGTGGACGTGGAGAGAGAGACTGTAGAGGAGAACCTGTATAGACAACTACTATACGTCAAACACTTCCTATGGGGCCTACGGCAGGTAAACACACACACACAAATGAAAAATGTGTACTCATTGAACTTTTAACCTTTCCAGTGTAACTTCTAACTGTAGATTTAGGCTGCATTTGTAAACTCAACCGGACGGTCTGCAAAAGAGAAAACGGCTTATGGAAACCAAACAGCATTCCTTTCTTTATAAATGAACACTTTGAATTAATGAATGGTTTAAAGTCATAGTTCTGATTGCTGTGTGCTCAATACCCCACAAAAACCCACCAGAGGAGACCAAAGCTACGAAGAGTTGCTGGAAGTATGTTCATAGCATGGAGTATACCTGTTGAAAAGAGAATGCAAGCATTCCGACATTCCAATTCGCTACGGCAGCCAAACAGCCTCATAGCTAGTTTGCATAATGTTAGCTGAAATTTAGCTGCAAACAAGTCGCCAAAATTGCTTTCGTCTCTTCTGTCGCCACCTCCTCCATGCAAAGTATTCGGTGTTGCTCTATTTGCTTCTGGTGTATTTGTACCATTAGACTTGTACTTTGTTGCAATGCAAATTGCTTTGGAGAAACAACATAGCACCAGATTTAGACTCTTTAGTTTTGCATGCAAAGTAGGTCAATGGAATGGACTTTTATTTTTTAAATTTTTTTATGATATCAACCCTCCCATCGCATGATCATTGAACGTTAAGAAAGGGATACACCTCGGAACTTTGAACTGTAGATTTAGACTCGTGTTTCTTGGGAGAGCATGCGACTCACTAGCCTTGAACCGCAAAGTACTTTCGAACCCGACACAAAACAAAAATAAATTGTCTTGAATCCAAAACTTAAAGGTGCACTAGGTAGGATGGTGGTCAGAGTAGGTATTGCAACTATGTTGCTCACTAATGTCTACGAGTATAGCCAAAGTACATACATGTACATATTCCTTTAATATTGCAATTGCAATGCTGCTCATTCAAACTGGGCTCTGGATCGTTTCATGAATATTTGTTAAAGTTACATTTGTAACACTTTCTATGGAGCCCATATCTATAGTGCATTAAGAGTGCATTTATAACTAATTATAATGCACATTATAATTACTTACAACCATAGGCGCCGACTTTTGCTTATGCCCGTGGGTGCTCGGGGTTCCCAACCAGGGGTCGCGACCCACCGAATGTCCCGTTTGTTTGCCATACCTTGCTTTTCAATAATATAATCGTTTCATCATGAGTTGGTCACTTTTATTTAAAAAAAAATGTGTAGGGCTAAATAATAATTGCAGGCCTATCCTATTTATTTTCCTTGTGGGTGTCAAATCAATAATTTACAATAAAATCGCCTATATTTGAATTGAAAATGTAATTACATTACAATCATTGGTGTACATTGAACGCACGCAAAGCCCAGGCCACGTTTGCTGGTGCCTCTTTCTGTCCTAGTCGGCATCATGAATAAAGACCAGCTCATAGCTACACGGACCCAGAAGATCGCACATCATTTTTGTACAGTAGCCAGACTGCGTCCAAACAGGATATCAATAATACCGGTAATAATAAACAACAACAACAGCAACGCGTGCGCCCACAGTGAATTCAGACTAGCGTTCAGCCACGCACTTTAGATTTAGAACATGAATGCAACGTTCATATCACACACACATAGCCTACGTGTCACAGAAATATGTTGAAATGTTAGAACTAGGTTTGAGTCCAACAATGTATGACGCAGCGCATAGCCATGCACTTAATGCTAGCTATGTTCAAACTAGGCTACTCAGTCATGACTATATAAGCCAACAGTGCAGCCAGAACAGCAAAATGAAATGGCAAAATCATCCAACAGCGCACAACAAAAGTATGGATATGTAGTGACTCAACTTGATCATCCCAGCACTTAGACCCAGAGTGTAGACAAACATGACCATGACATAAAACGGCAGGCACACGGCGGTGCTACACATGGGATATCGCAGGATGATATGACAGTCAGTGACTTACCATTTTGTAGGCTAAACTTTCCGACTGCAAACCTTTGTCTGTAAGAAGTCCTAGCTTGTACTGAAAGGTTTAGATCCGTCCATAACTTCCATAACTTGTGAAATAGCGCAATATAATAAACTGCTTAACACATAGCCTGTGATAGAACTACTTCTACTTCTGAACCGTCTGCATAGACGCTGCACTGTTCTGAAATTTCATGTCGGGCATTTTCAGTCTAGCTTAGTCCACGAGGCATTTAGAGCGACAATGAAGCCTTAAACGGCATTTCACTAATGGAACTTTTCTGAATTTAACACCCAACATGTTTTAGCAACATCTGCTATCTCGAAGAGGTCTGCTATCATCAGAAGGACTGATTGAGGGGAGAACAGTCCATTGGGTAAAATCCCTGTATGCCATATGGTCAATCCAACCATGTTTCTATGGTTACTGTCTGATTGTGTAGAAGAGCAACGCAACGCACCACAGAGGAAAAGAATGATCGGCGCGTGAAGTACTGTAGTTTACGTTACAAGATGAGAACTTATAATAGGCTACCTTACGTTACAAAAAGACAGTTAAAATGCAAACACCATTTCATTTTTAAACTTCTCTCGTGAATAATACTGCTTTAGTGCTCGGATTTGTCCGTGGGTACTCGATGGGTGCCCAAGATTCCCGTGGGTGCCCACCATTGACAGTAAATAGAATGGACGCCAAATCAACGCTATTTTGCCATTCAACGCTTTGAAGCCAGATTTGGGAACATTCCAACTTACATTCCACCTTAGCAACGCCAAACGCAGGTGCTGATTGGACAACAACAAGACTTATAACGGTCAATCATACCATGTTCTGATGCTCATTGGTCAATTTAACTTTTAATATCTCTCTAAAATAAAACATCACCACAAAAAATCACCACCCTGGTAAGTTGGAGAGCAAGGGGACCTACTAGTTGAGCGAAAAATGATCCCCCTGGAGTGGCATTTAAGGAAGATACAGGGTTTTATGTCTCTCATAGGAATGAATGGGATTTGGCCATTTTTTGGTCTTTTTGGGTCCAACCTTGGCTCCAACTTGGCTTCAACAATGAAATAGAATTTTGGCCTCCATTCTATTTACTCTCAATGGTGCCCACAGATTCCCGTGGGTGCCCGTGCCCTGGAGCACCCACGGTTTCGGCGCCTATGCTTACAACGCATTACGACTACACCGATGATGTTTCATGATGCTTTATGTTAACAGTAATGAATAACCATGAATCTAGTTTATAATACTTTATAAATCCAAGAGTATTATGAGTGCTCATGACTGGATATAAACTACAGGCTGCCTGATGGGGCTTACAGTACATTATGATGCATTATAGATGTGCATTATACAGTGCATTATAGATGCATCCATATGAACTTCACTTTACTTAGAGCACACATTGACGACTTATGATCTCACATGAAACATTATAGCATCGTATGAGCCCTTATGACAGTTTATCATCCAGGTCTGTGCATAGAGGGATATAGGTACTCATAATGCAATAAATGTAGCCTAAGCCCCATCAGGCAGCCTGTAGTTTATAGCCAGTCATCATAACACCCTTGGATTTATAAAGCATTATATGCTAGATTCATGGGTATTCATAACTGTTAATATAAAGCATCATGAAGCATTATGAGTGTAGTCATAATACGTTGTAAGTAATTATGATGTGCGTTATAATTTGTTATAAATGCGCTTATAATGTTGGCTTTAAGTAAAGTGTTACCAAGTTACATTTGTAAATTGGTAGCATGAATTCCGGAAATGAGCTACTAAATTATTACACAGTGCACCTTTAAAACTTTGAAAATTCCTTGTTGCTTGTGTTTTTTGACAGAGGGAAGAGCCGGCACCACAATCCAGCCCTCGACCTGGCGACCGAGAGAGGACTCACGTCCGAGGAGAAGGGGAAGGAGAGAGCAGACAAAGACGAAGAGGAGGAGAAGGGGAGAGCAGGGAACGAGGGAGATCAGGAGGAGGAGGAGGAGAGGGGGACGGGAGAGAGAGGGGGAGAGGTGGAGAGATTGACGGGAGAGAGAGGGGGAGAAGTGGAGAGGGAGAGGGGAGGGAGAGAGGGAGGAGCGGAGAGGGAGAGGGGAGAGAGCGGGGGAGAGGAGGAGGAGGAGAGGTAGATGGAAGAGGGAGAGGAGGAGGAGGAGGAGGAGGAGGAGGAGGAGGAGGAGGAGGAGGAGGAGGAGGAGGAGTAGGAGAGGTGGA